>NC_041348.1:25574419-25874419 GCF_004354835.1 Perca flavescens | reverse complement strand
TGTCACTCGGGTTATACAGTGCCTGATGGTTCTGGTCTCACGATTACGCTCAAATGTTGGCAGGTTAGTTAAGAGAAGTACCTTTTTGTGCAGTTTTTCAGTCTTTATTCCGTTTTTTTTGTTGTAATTGATAGACTCAGAGACTTGACTGCTTCTTCCAGCCATGAGGATTTTTGTATCGACAAATACATCGGACCAGAGCTGCAACGATTAATCGATTAGTTGATCGACAGAAGAAATCGGCAGCTATTTTGCGCAAAAATATCAGAAAACTAGTTGATTTCAGCTTCTCAAATGTGAAGAATTCGTTTTTTTTTTCTCTGTTTGATTTAAATGTGAATTGAATATCTTTTAAGTTTTGTACTGTTGGTCAGACAAACTCCACCCAAACCGTAATTTCTTTTATAATCTTCTGACATTTTATAGATAAAATGATTTATTTATGAATACGTTATAGTCTGCAGATTAATCAATAATGAAAATAATCGTTAGTTGCAGTAGACAAGAGTTAGGAAAAGCAGCTTTGTGTAAACTACAGTTCTTTGTTATTCTTATGTAGACGATTATTTTATCATCTTACAGAGAAACAATTTCCAACCGTTGTATAAATGGTAGGTTTAATTATAAAACCATATTTCAAGTTGATACACAGATGCACATTTTTTATAACTAATTACAACTTATTTTTATATTATATTTTTATTGTTTTTACTGGACGGGATATCATTAATTTTTTTAATTGTCAAGGTTTCCAAAGAGACGGGCAAGGCGACTGATGACGTCAAGGAGGAGGCGTCGGCCATCTTGGAGGAGATGGCTCAGTGTCTGCAGCTCAGCACGGTTCGCTTCTTTGCCTTCACGCTCACCAAGGCCTTTAAAACCTTGTTCAGGAGCATCTGCGTCAACGAAGACGGCATCCAGAGGGTGAGAAAGAATACACACTTGACACTTAGAACAGAGTGTGATTGAAAAGTTTAAAAAAAAAAAAACACACCATGAAGATGACTGACACGGGCACACAAATACACACCTTGATCAGTTATTTTCCCTTTTGTTGTTAGCTCCAACAGGCCATTCAGGAGCACCCGGTAGTCCTGTTACCCAGTCACCGTAGTTACATGGACTTCCTGCTGATGTCATACATCCTGTACACCTACGACGTGGCTCTGCCTGTCATTGCTGCCGGCATGGGTAAGCAACGAAAAGAGCAAGAGTGTATACATTGTGTTTCAAGCGCAATGTTCAGCATTTGTTGACACTGTCAGAGATGCTATTTATTTGAAGCTGTAACATATGTATTGTTGTTGTAAACTGCAGTATGTTTAAAGGTATTTTTTTAATGTTTTGTTTAATCAAATATATGATATGAATATGATAAATCCTCCTCAATATAATGCAGTCCAAAACTATCATGATTTGTATATAAACCTACAGTTTGTTTTTCCCTACAGACTTTATGGGGATGAAATTTGTTGGAGAGATGCTGCGGATGTCTGGAGCGTTCTTCATTCGAAGGTCTTTTGGTGGGGACAAGCTGTACTGGGCTCTCTTCTCAGAGTACGTCAAGACCATGCTCAAGGTAAGGACAACTTTCTTATATCCAAATTCTTTTTGTCGTTAGGGAGTGACCCTTTTTTTGTAGTAAGGTAGGGAAGTAGTGACATTTTGTGTGGGGCTATTTAAGTCACAAGAAAGCCCTGTTCTTTAATTAGTTCACACTTTATTATTGTTGGTTGATTTTTAATGATTTTTTTTTTTTTTGTACTTTTTTTTTCTTCTTCACTTCAGAATGGATTTGCACCAGTTGAATTTTTCCTAGAGGGGACCAGAAGCCGAACGTCTAAGTCTTTGACTCCAAAGTTGGGTAAGTTACAAGAAAAACCAAATATAAACTCTCTGAGCTTCACGTGGAAAAAAATAAATTCTAAATCCCCCTGTCAAACATCTGCAGTCAGATGTTTGATGAGACCACAATCTGATCCTTTGTTTTATGTGTATAACATATATGTGACACAAAAAAGTGAACATGTACATTAAAGTGTAGCTCTCGCCAAAATGCAACCTAGGGTCTTTTTGTGATTGTACCCGAGTCAAACCAGGGGCTCTACACCTTAACTACACCGCTGCGCAATGGATATACTAAATCTGTGGCTACTTGTTTTTATATCGACTCGTTTTGACTGCCGAGGTGGTAGCAGCCAGAAACAACAAGAGCTACAGTGAGTTGTTCAAAACCGGGTACATTCACAAAAAGACCCTAGGTTGCATTTTGGTGAGAGTTACACTTTAAGGGAATCCCAGCATTATTCAGGGTTCGTATGGCTGCTTGAAATCCTTGAAAATGCTTGAATTTTGATGTTGTTTTTTCAAGGTTTGAAAAGGGCTTGAAGTTTGGATAAAATGCTTGAAATTGTAACTGTATTTCTTTCACAACAAATACCTATCTGACTGAATAGTTGGTTTATTAAATTGAAAAATAAAATGTTGGAGAGCCTAACATTAAAGCTGCTTGCTTGTGCATTTGTGACTGCAATCTGCCGCCACGCCAAGACCCGCCCTAGGAAGCAGCTCGATTGGTTGGGGTAAGGCATTTCAACCCTGAGTGGTTGAGGTTAGGATAGCCGATTGGTCAAGGGATAGGACCTGGACAAATGGAGTTATGTTACCTTGCGTAAGCATCATGGACACTGTACACTATACAAGCCAATAAATGCTATTGATGGGTGGATCTTGTCGTGGCCATAGTGGGATTCGTAATATTGGCAGGCCGTCGTTTCAATGAATGTTGGCTGGAAGATGAAAATTACAAATTATGGATTAAACTGGGACAAACCCTACAAACCAAAACAAAGTCTGCAAAAAAGACGTGCAGCTTTTCACAATGGGCAAGTCTGCGCTCTCGAGTCACATGAAGTAAGTTTCAAGTAAGCCATCTGAAGTAGCCTGCTGTACACGTTAGCGCCAGTTAGCGCCTATTTGTTTACGCTAGTAACTTCTAGCTAGGAATTTGCAGGCTAAGTGACTGAGAGTACTTGGTGTGATAATGTAATGGTTAGTATTGCCGTAGTATGTCCGTCATGGCACATTCATTTGTGGAATATGCAATGAACATAGCCAAAGTTACATCACAATAACTGTAACATTACTACCCGCAAATTAAAACCTGCAAACGTTAGTCGGGTGCATATCAACAATCGTTGATTGCTGAACAGAAATCGTGTCAGATGGAGTGTCATACAAGTAGCCTACTGTAGGTTGAGGATGGCCTTATGCAATATTTACACTGCAAAAAAACACCAATATGGTTTGGAAATATTAACCCTGTCATAATTGAAAACCGCAGTGTTATTGTTGGAGTTGTAATGCAATATCATATAAATGTAAAAGCACAGGATAATTGATAACTGTCATAGTTTCTGTGAAAATGGTTGATGAGCATTTAGGTGATAGTAGTTTTGTAGTGTTGAAATTTAAAAAAAAAAAAAAAAAAAAAAAAAAAAAAAAAAAAAAGACTTTAGTTCTAAAAAGTCAATTCCAGTGACTCAATCAGAATCATTTTTAACACACTCAAGTTTATATGTTACCATGTTTTGATTTTGTAGTGTTGACATTTAAAAACAAGTCAATTCCAGTGATTCAATCAGAATCATTCTTAATACACTCTTCAGCCTGAACACGTACTGTTCATTTGTGTGTTTGAGTACTCTCTAGTCTATTGTTAGAAATCGTTGGAAATTTGTCATTGTCACTTTGACAACAACCTACAACCTGACGACAACAACATACCAATGGAGTTCGTCGAAGGAAGCAGAGGCATCTACAGACCCATCAGGGTGTTGTTCGACACGCCCATATATGAGCGCGCTTTGCAGCTCTGCTGGCATATGAAGTCCTACAAGACCAATATTGCATTGGTGATTGAACTTTTGAGGCTTCAGCGGGATAGTAGTATCCCATCTAAGGTGACTGTTGAAGATATGACAGACCTGCTGGTAGAGCAAAGCAAAGCTACAGTGAGAGTGCAGCTCTGGGAGTTTGAATTGGAGGACTTTGATGAGGAAGATGCCAAGCCTCTTCTCATGCTGGTTTGGGAGGTAATCAACAGCATGAAAATGAGAGACATTGAGTTTGAAGCCAGAAGGCTACTTAAGTCGCCAGAAGACATCCCTCTTTGTTTTCAACATCCAAAGCTTGTTAATTTGGCTCAGGAGTACGGCAGGAGCCTGACACAGCAGCTGCATTCGGCCCCCAGCTCCAAACTGCTTGGCCCAAGAGATGTGGTGATGGAGGTGCTTCCAAAAGTCTTGCAGGGCTTCTGGTTACCTCCTCCAAGCACCTTCCTCAACATGCCCTCCCAGCAGCTCAGTGAAATGGCTGTTGGTATCACAAAGTTTGTTTTGGACCGGGTCTCCACTGCTTTGTCCACTGTGCACCATCGGGTCAACTTCTCCCGGTCCATCAGAGACAGCATGGTCCTGTCTATCCAGGAAACTATTAGGCAGATGTACCCTCAAGACGTCCTGTGGAGAGGGCTTAACTGCTTTGCAGCAGAGGTGCTGAACACTATTGTTGATGCTGCAGTGAAAAAGGTCTTTGTGCTGTTTCAGCCTCAGACTGATACTCATGTGCCTGCAAATTCAAGCTCCAAAAACAATTGCACCCAGCACACCCAGGCTGGAGATTTGAATGAGGAGCCTGGTCTGGAGGAAGATGGTGAACCAATCCAAGATCCAGAATCTTCTGTTTTGTCTTCTTCGTCCACTCCTCTGACTCCCAATGCTACATTACAATTATCGGCATCAGGATCATTTCATAGCATCAGCAGTGCTGCAGCGCACTAGTCAATACATACATTTCCCCACCACTAATGCCGAAATAACACGCATCAAGCTGTTACCTCATAAGCAAGCAGATAAACTTTGTTATTGCTAAATCTTTGTTTTGACTGACTTGGTGGCTGATCCATGCTAGAAAGAGAGAAGGAGGCCCATTCAATTGCGCTTTTAAATGCGCACAATTTACGGTGTAGTGGGCAGAAAAAGGCGCTGATTACCCGATGAACTGCAGGTTTGGTAAATCCGACATAAGCTTATGTATCACAAAAAATCATAACATTTATTTTTATGTAAGGATATACAAACAGCCAGCAATAATAACAGACGTAAGAAAGGAGCTCTTTGAAGTGCAGAGAAATTATTAAGGTGACAAAGTTTTTACTACATCCACAAAGAATAAACAAAAGAATGCATCAGAACAATCAAAGTACAATACTCATGAGTTACTAAGAAACTTTCTAATTATAAATGTATATTTTAATGATTGAGGGTAAGGTACTTAAGGTATTGTCTTTGATTGGGGACATTTTAAGTAAAATCATAGAAAAAGTGTTTTTTCAACAACTCAACCTTTTCTTATCGCTAAACAACAGTTTTGATGCCTTACAGTCAGGTTTTCGACCACACCACAGCACTGAGATGGCTCTTGTTAAAGTCTTTAATGACATCCACTTAAACACAGATAGTGGCAAAATTTCAGTGTTACTATTACTTGATCTCAGTGCTGCATTTGATACGGTAGACCAGGGGTCGGCAACCTTAGGCACGCGTGCCACCATGGGCACGCAGGATCTTAACCAATGGCACGCTGGCAATATGTGTGCAAGAGAGTTATTGATGCATTGAAATCATGGTTGAAATGCTGAAGCACTCTCATCCGCATGCCAAATTACAAATTTCACAGTTGTGTGACCTGTTATTTACGGTAGTTTGATTGACTATATATAATATCTCTGACTGGGAACAATACAAAGAGGATTACCAACGGCCGCTGGGGCAGATGAACTAACGCTAGTCTTGTTACTGTAAGTAGGCTACATTAAAACCTTTCGCGAGTTAAAAGCCAATACTTATCAATGCACTCACCTGTGTAGACCGGCATCAACATGTAGAAAGCGATATTTCAATCTGCTCTGTCTGCTCAGTACACTCTTGTCCGCTGCACTGTTTTACGCAAACACAGCTCTACTCTGCAAATAGCAAATTTTTACAAAACAAGCTAAAACATAAGCTGTAGGTTTGTAGTCTGTTTATCTTAGTTTGCAGGGAATCTTGAAATTTGGACAAATTCTTATAAACTTAAGCTGGCTGAAGAACCATCCTCTCCACTGGAGAGGTAAATATGGACGCATTATAAGACCAACACAAATACATGTGGCTACTTAATATGCACGTGAATGACGCAGTCGTTATGTTTGTGTTTTTCATTCTTGATAATGATGCTGGTTGTGTTATTATTATTTTGCCACAGCATTGTTTCATTGAAAATGAGGCATACAGGACCTGCTTATCAGTCCATTCATCATTAAAGCTGGGCTTTTCCACAACTTTTTGCTTCAGGCTCTTTGACAGTGATATTTTTGTCAGCCCATTTTCCATCAGGATGCTGCATACTAAAACCATGTTTCCATAATCATAATAATAATATACAATAATAATAATAATAATAATAATTACAAGGTCCTGATTATAAGAAATAAATGTTATCAAATGTTGCTATGGAATAAAATTACAGATTCCCTGGATATTACATTTTGATGTGATGTCCTAATTAATTAAACTAATTAACAAGAAATTTTGAAAAGGGCACTTCATGTCAAAAAAGTTGCTGACCCCTGCGGTAGACCATGACATATTGCTTGACCGTTTGGAAAACTGGGTTGGTCTTTCTGGCTCAGTACTAAAGTGGTTTGAATCCTAGTAATTAATTATACATCTGAGCATACAAATATGACGTGCGGAGTTCCCCAAGGCTCAGTTCTGGGGCCTCTTCTGTTCAACATCTACATGCGTCCACTGGCTCAGATTATGGAAAACATCAAAATAAGTTACCATAGTTATGTGGATGACACACAAATTTACATAACCTTATCGCCAGGGAACTATAGCCCAATACAACAATTAAATATGTGCATTGAACAGATTAATGATTGGATGTGCCAGAACTTTCTTAAATTAAATGAAGAAAAAACGGAGGTGGTTGTTTTTGGAGCAAAAGAGGAACAATTGAAAGTCAGCGCTCAGCTTTAAACGACAATGTTTAAAACAACAGACAAAGCCAGAAATCTTGGTGTAGTCATGGACTCAGACCTGAATTTTAAAAGCCACATTAACATAATTAAAAAATCAGCCTATTATCACCTTAAAAATATTTTAAGGGTTAAAGGACTTATGTCTCAGCAGGATCTGGAAAAACTTGTCCATGCTTTTATCTTCAGTAGACCTGACTACTGTAACGGTGTCTTTACAGGTCTCCCTAAAAAATCAATCAGACAGCTGCAGCTGATTCAGAACGCTGCTGCTCGAGTCCTCACTAAAACCAAGAAAGTGGATCACATCACTCCAGTACTGAAGTCTCTACACTGGCTTCCAGTTCCTCAAAGAATTGATTTCAAAATACTTTTACTGGTTTATAAATCACTAAACGGTTTAAGGCCAAAATACATTTCTGATCTGCTACTACACTATGACCCACCCAGACCTCTCAGGTCGTCTGGGACAGGTCTGCTACACTATGACCCACCCAGACCTCTCAGGTGGTCTGGGACAGGTCTACTTGTTGTCCCCAGAGTCAGAACTAAAAAGGGGGAAGCAGCGTTCAGTTTTTATGCTCCACATATTCGGAACAAACTCCCAGAAACCTGTAGGTCGGCTGCAACTCTCATTTCTTTTAAATCTAAGCTAAAGACCTATCTTTTTGATGTTGCTTTTCTTTAAATAATCTATTTTATTAACTTTAATTTCTTATACTGCACTGTAACTTTTATTCTTATACTGCACTATCAATTTTTTTCTTGTCTTTTAATGTTTTTAATTTGTTTATTCATGGATTTGAATTGTTTTTAATTGTCTTCTAACTGCTCTTTAATGTTTTATGTAAAGCACTTTGAATTGCCCTGTTGCTGAAATGTGCTATACAAATAAAGCTGCCTTGCCTTGCCTTGCCTTGCCTAGTCCTATTAAATGTGCAAAGTTGACCAAACGTGAGATAAAACTGCACTTCAAATGTTGGCTAATAATAAATATAATTAATGGGTTATAGGATAGTACTGGTGAGGTACTCCAATTTGACACTACTGAATGATAGACATTTACATTTCATTAATGTGATTTCCCCCAAAAACTTTACTCACTCTAAACACTAAATACATTTTAGATAATAAGCTAAATGTATTACTATGAGAATTGTAATACACTATGATCCGTGAAAAAAAATGTCAGTGAGTGACCAGTAATAATTAAGTATTAAAATGCTTGACCTTAAGTCACTATAAAATGCTTTTTAATGTGTCATGATTATTGTTATAAAACATTATGGATATTTACGAGTGCTTACAACTATATTTATACAGTGCTTCAAGCGCATTATGCATTATAAGTATGTTTTTATAATGCATTATAGACATGGGCGTCGTAGAAATTGTTACCGATATGGTATATATTTTATAAAATCTGGGTCCATCAAGTATTTCTCATTTTTCTGTGATAAATCTGTTGTTCTAAAGCAATGTTGACAGTTTAAAAAAAAAACAGTATATGTCGCGGTTATAAGGACTAATATTTATAATCTGATTAATCCGATGAATCAGATTATAAATACGTGCGTGCATGTGTGGTTTGCATGACAAGGTTTTCTGTTCTATGGTCGACAGGTGCTAAATAATAAAAGCACCAAAAACAAGTGAGAGAGAGAAAAAATGCAAGACAGAAAGTACACAAATGGAAGAGGAGAGGCAAGAATAGAAGAGTGATGGAGGAAGAGAAGAAAAACGTGGGAGAAGGAAACACAGGAAGGAAGAGGGCAAGACTTATGAAGAGAAAGTGCAGCTTGTTCAACTCTGAAACTAAACATCACTTCCTCCTCCTGAATGTCCTTCCTTTGTTTAGGTTATCTCTCCTTCACTCTTCATACCTCCTCCCTGCTACTGTTGGAGATCACTGCCAAGCATTGGAGCTCTTCTGATTATGGAAGAGAGCGCAGGTTTGGAGACAGGGAGGGAAAAGCAGCGCTGTAGGGCATGACTGATAGTTTGTTGGTATTGTGTGTCTTGTGTATGAATAAAAACCAAGGCCTGTAAAATATTTCTGTTCAAGTCCTATGTCTTCATATTAGGGCTGGGCGATATGGACCAAAAGTCATATCCCGATATATTTTGGCTGAATATCGACATACGATATATATCCCGATATTTTTTTCCGCAAAGTGAGAGCAGTTCAGTCAAAGTCAAAGCCAAATATGGCATGTCACAAGTAGTTTCATAGAAACCGGCTATTTCAGTGAACAGTTGCAAAATCAAATGAATAAATAATAAACAGGTTTCTTCACCTTGTTCATGATTAAATGCTCAGCTGTTCAAATAACAATATGATGTAAACATAAATACTGTATAACAACAGGAGTACCTTTTTTTTAATCAAAGCACCATAAGGTGCACATTTAAATAAAAAAAATATCTTAAATAAAAAGCCTATAAAATAAAAGAGGCCAATCCAAAAGGAGTCAGCAGCTTTCTTGGAGCAAGGATCAAATTTGAACTATATTGATATATGCGATATGGTCTAATTCCATATCTCATTTAAAAATATATTGATATATTTTTTTATATCGATATGTCACCCAGCCCTACGTTGACTTTAAGACATCAGCAAATATTATATGTATGTCATTGGTAGGGCTGCGTGATATGGAGAAAATCACGATATTCTTGACCAAATACCTCGATATCGATATTGAAGCGATATTCTAGGGTTGACAATTGGTGCTTTAACAAAATATCTTCACACTTAGATTTTTGATAAATAATCATCAGTAATGTGGATATAATGACTAAGTGGGTAAAGGCAAATAATTAACAGCTAGAACAGTCTGATAAGTTCAGAAAATGACATCACTTTACTGTAATGCAGCCTTTAAAACCAGGAAAAGACACACTGTCATATCACGATATTACGATATCCAAAATCTAAGACGATATCTAGTCTCATCTCACGATATCGATATAATATCGATATATCGCCCAGCCCTACTTCATATTTTAGCCCTTGAAATTACTTCAGTTTTACAGCCTGAAAATCACATTATCTGGGAAGCAATATTTGGACATTTATTCATAGGCAGCCCAAACTTTGTAGGGTGGAAGACAAACACGTCAATATTACTGAACCATTACAAGTTTGTACGGCATGTCCTAGATTTGGAAAAAAAGTGTGAAAAGACTGAAATTAAGGGTAGCATAAACTTTGAGCAAAATCTAAGAGGGTGCACCAACTGTTTTCCTGGATTTTGACCCAGAAAGAGCCAGCTGCATGTCATTTGGCTCAGACCCCCCCACTCAGTGCTCCTCTCCATAGCTGTCTTGCTGTATGTTACGTTAGGAACCATGAAGAGAAGGTAATAATTCAGGGTTAGTGAAGTGAACCTGTCGAGTGATTTTGTTTGGGGTAATTGTTTTTACATTGACTCAGGCAGGTTAGATAGCAAGCAAAGTCTACATTTTGAAAAATAAAACTTGTTTCGCTTAAATATCTGATCCTTCTGCTCTTACAAACACACAATTTTGGCTGTTTATAGCATTATGTCTTTTAATGTGACAAAAATACTACGGTGGTGTAAGTTGCTGGAAAAAGCTTTAAAATGGACCTTGAAAGTGCTTGAAAAGTGCTTGAATTTGACATTGGAAAAGGTGTATAAAGCCTGATTATTATTAATTAGCAAAGTCAAAATATCAAAGTGTATTTTCAACACAGTTCTCCAAATATTCAAATTTTTCAGTGGTGCAACTAATGCAAGCCATTTTATTCAATAGGCCGTAACCTTTCTGTCCTCTTCCAGGGTTGTTGAATATAGTCATGGATCCGTTCCTTAAAGGGGAGGTGTTTGACGTTAATGTGGTCCCAGTCAGCATCAGCTATGAGAGGGTCTTGGAGGAGACGCTTTATGCCAGAGAGCTGCTGGGTATTCCCAAACCCAAAGAATCCACTTCAGTGAGTCATTTACACATCTGACTTGTCTATAAACGATGAATGGAAACATATAAACTATTTATGGTTATGCAAAACCTGTATAGGTCATATTTCGCAGCCTAACAAAATCCTGTACACATATTCTGCCATGTCACAACGTCTGCTTCTCTTGTTTATCTCTCCTTTTGTAGGGTCTGTTCAAAGCCAGAAAGATCCTCAGTGAAGACTTCGGCAGTATCCATGTGTACTTTGGTCAACCTGTGTCTGTCAGAAGTTTAGCCCAGGGCAAAGTTAACCGCTGCCAGTTCAACCTGGTACCAAGGTACGATAGATCAACATTAACTTCTGTGTGTGGTCTAAAACACATTTTATGTTTCGCATTGTCCGTCTGTCTATGTGCCTGCCTTAATGTTCATGTTTAAAAAAAAAAATCTACAATTGGCACAACTGACAGTAAACCTGCTCCTTATTCTAGTCGGACTGGATATCTAAAAATGTGTTACTATCAAAACTATATATTTTAATATATTTGCGCTTCCACCTTGATTTAATGCTGTTTTACTGTAAATCCAGACCTGTGTTCTTTTTAAAGATGCAGTTGAAAATAAAAATAAAAACCATGGATTAACTTTTAGGTTTAATTTCCAGACACATACCCAGGAGGCCCGGCGAGGACATCGCCAGCTTTGTGAATGACTCGGCCTACAGGCTGGTGCGGGCCCAGGAGGAGAACATGGTCCTGAAGCCGTGGGTCCTCGTGGCCTCCCTGCTGCTCCAGCACCACCACCAAAACCAGGCGGCGGGGCAGAAACGGGGGATAGCACTGGGCGAGCTGACTGCACAAGCTGTGTGGCTCAGGGACCTTTCCCGGCAGTACGGAGCCTTCCTCCACTGGCCCGGTACAGTATTAACCCAGTGTGTTCACAGTCCTACTGCTGGCTCTGTGTGTGCGCTCACGTGGGTTATTCCGATTTCTTTCTTCTCTACTACAGACCACATTCCTCCATCAGAGGTAGTTTCCTCTAGTCTTACCCTGCATCGGGGTCTAGTGAGGGTTTGTGAGGAAAAAGTCCAGCTGGCAGTGGAACAAGGTTTGTATTTTTTTGTTTGTGTTTCTTGCTTTGATTTCTGTATTTTATTTATGCTTGTCATTTTTATTCCATGTAACATCAGGGCAAGTCTACAAAGTAAATTTATGGAATACATTTAAGGGATCTAGCTGTCACTTGCACAGTCCAGTCCAGTACATACGTACAAAGCCAATTTCCTGTGATCATAGACTGAAAATGTAAGTACAGTGTGCTTTAAAAAAGAAACTATTTTGTGCTTGGTAAAAGTCAAAAAAGCTTTTTAAAATAGATGCTTTCTGACTTTTTGAAATACAAATCTATGATTTAAGTTTATTTGCTAAATGGTCTTTATTTATACTTTTTTTATACTTTAACACTGTTGCATGTCTAACAGCCTAACGTCATGTCTAATTCAGTCAGGAAAGCGACTCAGTCATTGTGGTTGACAGGCCAGCAATTTTCATTTATAAATTTGCATCAAAACTTTTATATCAGGCCGCTTTAAAAAAAAAAAAATGTTTACAGTATGTTTATACTCTTAAACAACCTAGTTACAGACAATACATAAAGTACCTTACACAAACTCACATCAAAAGTATATATAACAGAGGCAAAGATGGGAAAAAAAAGAAATTGGGCAAGCACAACATTATCCTAGCCTTTGTGAAATACTTTCTGCCCACTTTAAAATGGCTATTTCATGTAAATGTCTTTATTCAGAGACACTCAGAGAAAGACAAGACAACAGTTAATGGTTTATAACACACTATGATGTAGTTGGAAGCAGATATAATGACATATCTAAGTTTTTATTAATGGAAGTACTGTGTTGTCATTCATTATCTGTTTATACAATTATGGTTCCCACATAAGGAGTTATAGTAGTTGACAAATGCATGAATAAACACTACATGTCAGCTTACAACTCCATCATAATGTGTTATATACCATTTATCTTCTCATCTATCTTCCATTATCTGACTTTAAACGTTGTCATTTAAGCAGCAGGACCAGCGGGGCCAGGGCCTCACAGCTCCGTCGCTCCAGAAGAGGAGCTCTTGAGCCAGGCAGTCATCATACTCTCCTGCGCCTCCTACAGGAACCAGGCGCTGCACGTCTTTGTCCGCCCGGCTCTGCTGGCCTTAGCCATTCACACCGCCTCCTCCAACCAGAAACGTAAGACTGACGCACACACACACACACACACACACACACACACACACACACACACACACACACACACACACACACACACACACACACACAGTGTCACATGGAAAAACTGTAGAAATTCCACAACCTCCAAGAGATTTTCGTGCCTTTCAAGGACTTTTCTATGTGCGCTTACTTACACTTTTTTTACACTTAAAAAGACACCTATCATATAGGCGTTAAAATGCATGTTGGCTGGTTCTCCTGCATGAATGTGTTTTCCAGAGGAGGTCTTCAACAGTTTCAGCTTCTTAAGAAACATGTTCTCCAATGAGTTCATCCTCTGTCCTGGAGCTACAGTGCAGGTGAGAAACAACATTTACACACTTTGTGCTTGAAAACTGGCTAAATGAAGAGAATAAATGATTGTATGGCTTCATATTTCACCCATGTTTGTGTGTCCTGTAGGACTTTGAGGAGGCCTGTTACCTGCTGGTGAAGACCGGAGCGTTGCAGTTTACCCAGCAGGAGGTTCAGGTAACTGAAAGAGGACACCGGACACTGGCCTTCCTCTCCAGTATGTTGGATCCCTTCTTACAAGGATACCAGGTGAAGGAAACGCACACAGCACAGCTTTGTAATGGTCGATATGAAGAAAATCAAATATCACGATATTCTTGACCAAATACATCGATATCGATATTGTTGGGTTGACAATTGGTGCATTCACAAAATATTTTTCAAAATGAGATTTAGATAAATAATCATCAATAATGTGGTAAACCTATTCAAGTGAAATTATAGAGAAAAAAACTAATCACAATGATTAAATTGAGTATGTGCTTGTAGTTCAATCAGTTTAGACAATGTAATTGTATATCACAATATCTCGATATATGATTTCATCACGATATGATTCCATTGAAAGACGATAAATTATCATATTAAATTATTGCCCAGCCCTAGGTTGTCATGTTTTGTCTACAGAAGGGTGGTTGTGTACATTATAGCATCCGAAGAAGCAGAGACCGTCTGCGCATTGGATTAAAGCCCCTGAACTTTATTAGATTTGAATATGCAACTTTTTTATTAGTTTTAACATTTTACCAGGCCTGACAAAGACATGAAATGTCTGAAATGAAATGTTGTAATGTCATGTTTTGTTACAGCCCATTTGCTGTTTCTAATTTGCATCTAATATTGATAGTTTATTTGTTGTACTGTTGTAGAACTGCAGATGTCCTCTAGAGGGTGATGTTAACCCATAATCTGTGTGTGTGTGTGTGTGTGTGTGTGTGTGTGTGTGTGTGTGTGTGTGTGTGTGTGTGTGTGTGTGTGTGTGTGTGTGTGTGTGTGTGTATCGTATTCTCTCTCAGGTGGTGTGCCGGTTCTTATGTGAAGAGGCCACTGAGACTCTGATAGAAAAACAGTTTATTCCCGCAGTCCGGAAGTTCATCAAAAAACATCTTCTAGCAGGTTTCTACCTTTTTCATTTGTCACATTATTTCTGCCAGTGTGTGTGTTTTTTTTTTTACCTCAGCCTTTTACAAAATGCACTAATTGTGTGTGTGTGTGTGTGTGTGTGTGTGTGTTATCCAGGTAGACTAAGATACATGGAGGTGTTGTCATCTGACCTCCAGAAGAACTCTCTGGCAGCTTTGCTAAGACTTGGAGCTGTAAGGAAAATTAAAGGGTAAGTTTGCTTTGATCATCCTTGGGTCCCTGCTTGATTGGATTGGCTGAAACAACAGCCAAGCTAAAAACACAACTCGTTAATGGCAGTTATGGGGCATGTCAATGAGGTAAAACATCCTCTGGAAACTACCAGAACACATAGGTATCTATATCATCATACCTACTTCACACACCGTGTTTGTGATTTTTGTGATTTTATCTGATCATAGTGGTACTTTTCAGCATATCATGATGGTTATCATCACTGCACTTTGGGAAGCTAAATTGTAAATTGTTTTTCCCCGCTCCTTAATGACACTGAGTGAGAGAGAGAGAGAGAAAGACAGAGAGAGACAGAGAGAGACAGAGAGAGACAGAGAGGGAGAGAGAATGTATCTCTTATTAGAATGATATACATGCCCACAACACAAACTAGAAACATCTTTGGCCCTGAACAGACGATGCACTGTGGCTACATAACCACAGGGACTGATACAGGGACTGATAGGAACCTGAGAAAGACATTGACAATGTTTAGACTAAGTGACCAGACTCTGGCCGACACAGACAGGACCGGCTGTGCTGTCACTGTGATGAGCGAGCTGTAGAGACATAATTAGACTTTCTAACAAAATGTCAAAACTACGTAAATATTAAGGGAGGAATTCTCCGAAGTCTGACAGAAAGGTGGGGGGGGAGAATTACCTTTTTATTCTGGGAGAAAAGAAAGAAAGTGCAGTGTTGGCTGCTAAATATGTCACTTCCTGCCACAACAAAAGAAACAACCAGGACATATAAACATAGACATTTTTTAGTTGTACATGTACTTTTTCTATTGACCACTGTTAAGGAAAAACTCAGTAGCAGCTTTCTTCAGGATACATGAAGGTTCGGGAGACTTTGACGTCTTACACACAAGCATTTATTGATCTCGATCGATGAGATAAAGGAAGATGGTACAGTTTAACCATGGTGTGCTATTCTGGAGTGTCCTCCCCAACTCTGAGGTCCTGAGTAGGGCTTCACAACAAATCGCAATTTTATTGAAATCGCAATATGGACTCGTGCAATATTCCAATCTCAGGGGGGCGCAATATTTGTTAACGGCAAAATATGCGTCAAACCATTCAGAATTAAGTATTGTGGCGCTGCAGAGACATCCTGGGCCTACAAATCGTACATACTAAATCGTACAGACCTACAGACTAAAGAAAAAAAAATCTTTGTTTGGTACAGATTCTTGCAAAAATCACACTATGACTATAATACATTTTTATTTGTGTTTCAATGAAAATGATGAAAATTATGAGATCAAAAATCATTCCCTCCAATATCATGAATCATACCGCAATCGCCAAATCAGTCAAAAATAATCGCAATTTGACATTTTCCTCATATCGTGCAGCCCTATTCCTGAGCCTTTTCCTGCTGCTTATATCCCTAGCCCCAGCTATCAAGTATGTGATATCTCAAGATACCGATGGCGCCAAAGAACAGATGGTCACCTTGAGCATAGTTATAGGTACATAAGAAACCATGTCACAGTGTTACACTGCTTACGCTGACCTCCAAAAGGAGATTGTCCTGAAACAAACATTCCCTTATCATGCGGCTGTCTACATAGGCTCCCTGATTGAGACAGGGAGGCGAGGACAGAACAGGTTTGGATGACCGAGACCCAATGAATCCTCTCGTCCCCTGTCCTGTGACCGATGGTGACCTGATGTCTAAGCTTTCCCTTTAGTCTCATCACACCGCTACATGGTGTTTCTGGAAATTCCACCACAACCACCACCATCTCCTTTTTGTGTTCTGTTTTATGTTATTTACAGACTAATCGCTGTCTTGTATTATCCCTACTATTAACATCTCTTCATTTTATTGTAGTATCATTTATAAATGTACTTGTACTGACCATATTCACAGCAGATCTTTATTTAAAGGAGAATTCCGGCCAATTTTTACGTTAATCTTGATCGCTATAGCTACGCGAGTACTTTCGATAGAAAAAACCCCGACCCAAATCAGTGCAGGTAACACGGAGAAGCTGCAGCTACGTACTACAAGCGTCCCCTGAGCTAAAACGGCAGTGCTCGGGGCAAGTTTTAGAGTGCCTTTGTGCCTCTTAACAGACACAATATGCAATTAATATGTCTGTGCCACATGAACAGGGCCCTTACGTGTCAACAAGATGCGTTTTCAACTCAGACATTGTTTAAATTCACCTACCCTGGTCCCTGTCTCGATCCTGCCAGTAGCTAGCTTGCCCTGCTAGCTGATAGCCGTTAGCTGCCGTTTGGTGAGTGTATTCAGACAGGCTTCTGTGATAATCATCCCAAAAACAATCCACGGAGCGGTGGTGGTGTGGCTATGTCCTCCAGAGGACAGGTCATGTCACGTCTTGAAGTGTATTCCCCCCTAAAAAAAACAATAGTGCTGTAGTAGCTGTTAGCTGCTAGCTGCCCTCCGGTGAGTGTGTACAGCCAGACAGCTAGCAGCTAACGGCTATCAGCTAGCAGGGCAAGCTAGCTACTGGCAGGATCGAGACAGGGACCAGGGTAGGTGAATTTAAACAATGTCTGAGTTGAAAACGCATCTTGTTGACACGTAAGGGCCCTGTTCATGTGGCACAGACATATTAATTGCATTTTGTGTCTGTTAAGAGGCACAAAGGCACTCTAAAACTTGCCCCGAGCACTGCCGTTTTAGCTCAGGGGACGCTTGTAGTACGTAGCTGCAGCTTCCTCAGTGTTACCTGCACTGATTTGGGTCGGGGGTTTTTCTATCGAAAGTACTCGCGTAGCTATAGCGATCAAGATTAACGTAAAAATTGGCCGGAATTCTCCTTTAATTGTGTTTTCAGTAAATGTTCCTTTTATCTATAGAATGTTAGATATCTTGTGTTTTCCTTACTAACACCTCCATTTTGTTATCCATAGATTAACACATTGCTTTTGTACTAACCTGTAAACTATTTTTAATGTATTAACTAACTTTTTTATGTTAGTTTTATTCATAGACTTTTGTAATCTTGGGTTTTATTTATATAATCCACAGAAAGCACTGATAAAGTTCACTGTAACTTACTTACTTACTTTACTTAGTCCTCTCGGCCCCCTTGGGAGCATAGGGCGTCCACCATGGATCTCCACCTCACTCTCCTCTGTGCTAAGGTCTTACCTTCTTGCCATGAGGTCCCCATCTTGGACAGTTTGTCCAGCGTGGACCGCCTCCAGTTGGATTTAGGTCTCCCTAGCTTCCTCTTGCCTTGGGGATTATAGTCCAGAGCCCGTCTTGCTATGTTGCTCGGATCATTCCGAAGTGTATGACCGATCCATTCCCCACTTTCTGGATTTTAATTTCAATGTGGATTTGCTCCTGGTTCATGCGTCTCTCCACAGGTCTACATCTGATATCTTTTTTGGGCACCAAATCCTCAGTATGTATCTGAGACCGTTGTTTATGAACACTTGTAGTTTATTGATGATCGATTTGGTGGTTTTCCAGGTTTCCCAGCTGGAACTACTTTCTAACAAAGAAATAGTCGCTAAGAACTCCAGCTTTATTTTGTGCTAAAAAAACAACCATTCAATGTTTTTATTTCAGAGTGGAGCAGGAGATGTTAAAGGTTAACAAGGTGATGGTGAACTCTTTGGAAGACACTTTAGGTAAGAAACAAGCTGTCAGTTAAAACGCCCAGCAGGAATAAGCGGTGTTTCTTTCTCCAGAACTTTCAAACAAATCTTTAAATGTGTTTCTGTGTCTAGGAGGAAAACTCCCCACTCCAAAAGCGGCCGTCGCTCGCCTCTAATGCCCCACTCTCAAGTGCCAAACGGGGACTGGGGGGCGGGTCGAAACCTCCTTCCTGATGCGACGACGTCTCCGCTCTTCTCGGTCGGCTCATCCAAAGGCGGTTTGGCCAAAGTGCTTTCTATGAGAGATGGAACAAAACAAAAGACTTGCCATCTGGTGACAGCTCAATTTATTTTCGTTTTCTTTAATTTCACTATCTTCTCCACGTCTCTTTTCAATAAGCCTGTTTTTTCTCTCTCTCTCTCTTTCTCCCTCTCCGATCTTTCTATTAAGAACCTTTTATATATGTTCATAAAGCCAGATGATGAGTAAGGCCTTCAAAGCTCTTTGCCTCATTCTGAAACGCTGACCTTTTGCTATGAGCAGCGTTGTGAAAGCTTCTGAATGTGCCAACTCCACTCAGCATTCAGTAGTGGCCATTCTCCAGTAATGCATTTGATGTGTGTTCTCTAACACTCCGCGTGGCATATCTTTGTGTTACTCTCAGTCTGCTTTTTCACGTCTTTCTATTTATAAGCTGCTAATATTGTTGATTTTTGAGCACTTTAATGAATTTATTCATTGTAGTATTCAATGTGGTGTGGACCCATATCTTAACAATCTTTTAACATACCGTTTTCTCTTTTTTATTTTTTTCATGAAACAAAAGTTACTCAAATTGGTGGATAAGAAGATTTGGGTGGTTACATATTTTAGCTTTTGGTAAAAATTGTGTGCATTTTTTTTTTTTTGCACGGTTTGAACAAAAGAGTTTTATATATTTATTGAACTTGCCACAGACCCTAGGTCTACTTCAAGAAGCGCTTGTACCCGGTGTCATTGTTGGATTTAAAACCACCCTCAGGCCTTTTGCCAACACGCCGAGCGTCATTCGTCTTTGTTTACACAGTGGAGATAATGCTACAAGTCCAATGTTAGTTGCCAATACAATTGCCGTTAGTTATACTGAAGCACTGCCAGCTACACCAAAGGAGCAAGATTTTGGTTCACTGTTGGAGATCATTTACATACTTTCTCATGTTCTCCAGTCTAGAATAGTTAGTGAAGTTGCTTTGTAGTTACTGATTTAAATTTAGAGAATATATTAAAGTGTATCTATAGTTGCAGGGAATTACTTGATGTAATTTTGTTACAAGGGAAAGAAAGAAAAAGCCAAATAAAGGAAAATGGGAGCTGTAACACAGAAACTCAGAGGATTAACAGTCACGCCACGCAAGGAGCTTTAAAGTATCAGATCAACAGGTTTTATATATATATATAAAACCTGTTGATATATATATATATATATATATATATATATATATATATATATATATATATATATATATATATATATATATATTTTTTTTTTTAACTTTTTACAGACTTGTTGACCTATTTAGCTGACATGTTCAGATGGGTGTAATTAGTTTAAAAATCATTAATTTTAAGCTATTTATTTGGTTGTTAAATAGCAATGTTACCTTGAAATCCCACTGCTGTTAGCAGTTTAAATAAAACAACCTCATTGGCACGGAAATAGTTAAAATTCTGGTTCCTGGGCCATAATTCAATGAACAGGTCTCGTTGAAATAAAGGGACATTATCTATGTTTTTTCAGATGCTCCATCCATTGACGTCATTGTAGCCCATATTAAGTTGATTATCTTCCATTTTGAAACCAGCCGAACGCGCCTATAAAAACTCACACACTGCGTGTCATCCAAAGTGCAAGTCTCCAGTAGAAGTTAGGTATTTGAGAGGATGCGCCTTCCCAGTATTTGTATGTGGTGCTAAAGTTCCACTGTTGAATACCCCAAACTAAAAAGGTAGAACACACACACAGAGATCTTCAGGACAATGTTGATTAATGTCAATTTCACCAGTTTATTCTGGCCATGTCAAACAAGCATTTTATCAGAGCATGCATACCCTTTTGTTACCAGGTGTTCAGGTATTCAATGTTTCAAGTCTACAGTGTCAGTGTATTTGTGGTTTTTCAACAGCAGCTTTTATACGGTATAATGTCTAAATATTTGACTTGTGTGTGTGTGTACTTATACGTTTAAGTGTGTATGTGTTGGTTGAGGCCTTTTATTACTGACTGTACAGGCTGATGAAATACAAAAGCATGTTAATAAAGTGTTTTGAAATACATATTTCAGCCAAGTCTCTTTTGTAGAGGAACTGGAGTCGAGTTGGTCAGATTGATCAAAATTCACTTCATCATTCTATTACATCTAATGTTTGTTAGATAGTCAAACCTCATGTGACAGACAGCTCAGAGAAACGTTTTGATCCTAATTGATTAAAACACGATGTGATCATATTTAGTCATGCTGATGCTGAAAATCTGAGTTTTCTGGTCCAGCATCTGGATTAATATTCCTGCTGCATTGATGTGTATGTTGCATTTCACTGCTGTAGATGGTTAAGGTTGTGTTTAACTCATGTACTGTATATACTGTTGGGTAGTTTTATCTGCAGCGATGCATCATATTCTATAAGATCATATGTTTGTAGCGTCGCTGTCTCGCGAGAACCGCCTAGCTCTAAAACGTTAACTTTTCATGGTGTCAGAAAAAAACATTTTCACATTTTCCAGCTGATCCCAGAGGCTTTTTAAAGACTTTATTTAGCTTTAGAAGTAGGAGAATTTTCTCAACACATAAAGGAACACTTTATCCTTCAGTTTATCACAAACATTCAACATCAACACATCTGGAGAGACATTTTCACTGGACAGGAAGGGGATGAAAAACTCATCTGAAAAGTAACTAAAGCTGTCCGATTAAAAATTACAATATTGCCTCTTCGATGTAGTAGAGTAGAAGTATAAAGTGGCATAAAATGGAAATACTCAATTGAAGTATAAGTAGCTTGAATTTGTACTTGAGTAAATGTAGTAAGTTACAGTCCATAACTGCAAATAATTAATCGGGATAATATATTTTCATCATTCACAGAGCTGGTGAGAAACCACTATATCTGACAGACCTCTAGGTGTCAGACTTGCCTCTCTGAGCCCTTTGTTTATGCCAGGTTGTTGACACACACACACAATCACACACACACACACACACACACGCACTATCACAGCAGCATTTTTCATCATGTTTTGTGGCTCTGCTGCTGAGTAAGAGACTGCTGCCAGCAAAGCCACCACTTTCCATCCATATTGCCCATTCTTTCACACTCACTCAGTCTCTGACAAATTATAGGTTCATCTAAAGTTGCCATACCAAATTGCTTATATACACACTCCAGTCCATCCATCCATCCATCCCCCCCCACACCCATTTCCTCCATCCTGCTGCTTTCTCCTTCTCTCCATCCATATCCATCTCCCTGGTGCTGGTGTATAACAGTGTCAGCCATAGCCATATCAGCACTTTATCTACTGCATTACGACAAGCTGAATTGAAGAGGGGGCACATGCACTCACATACACACATGCAGGAGGGCAACACCCTAATAAACTACTTTGTGACCCGTGGCAGCCGCTGGGAAACAAAAGCAGGAGACAGAAGTGCAGTGTGTTTAGTTTTGTTCCTTTAAAGCTGGTCTGTGTAATTCTTTTCCTTTTGTGTATAGGTGTGACTGAGTGCACACTGGCACGGTGTTGTGCCCGGAAGGAGTTTGTGGTGGTCTATGTAGGGAATTGATTGAAAGAAAAAGGGACCCCGGTGGATAATGTTTCAGCAGTTAACCTTAGGTAACGGTGGGTTGATGGATTCAGCTCATTTGCTGCAGCAGATCCTGTTTATCAGCGCTGTGCTGGAGGCTGAGACATTTACATACAGAAGGGGAAAGCAGCACTCAAACGTCAAATTTAGGGCCTGGCAGGAATCCCTCAGGAGAGTCCATGAGATCCCAATTACTACACATTTAACGGTTTTCTCAATCAAACCAGATATAGAAAGGCTACCGGCTGAGCTACAGTATTTCATCATGAAAACATCTCTGCTATCAATTATTCTCCCCTCAAACCACTTATCTCATTTTTTATTGACAAGCTAGGGAAGGAAAAGGTACTCCGAGAGCACATCCTCGCAGGTAAAAAACTTTTCAAACCTCAGGAATGAAATATTACCCATACATTGAACAATAATGCAACTGTGTGTCCCAGCAGTTTGAAGCAAATTACACTTTTCAGCCTAAAATACCCTCACCTGTCACAATTAAATGAAAAAGTGATTTAAACTCAGCTTTTGTTTTTCTTTTCCTCAGGTGTACTGATCACCCAGTTCCCACATTGTTTAGCGCTTCAGTCCCCAGTGTAACCACTTCCTCTCTAATGGTGAGAAATGCTACGGCCATCGGGACAATTTGATGCCTCAAAATGTTTCCATGAGATGGTTTTTATTTCCCATAATGGATATTTTATGTAGAGAGAGCTGCAATTGTCATCTCTGATTATTGATCTGCTTGTACCAGTGAAGAGTGTGAGGTCGTGTGTCAATGAAGGGAGGAGAGTTGTCCAAAA
Organism: Perca flavescens; assembly: GCF_004354835.1. Classification (NCBI taxonomy): domain Eukaryota; kingdom Metazoa; phylum Chordata; class Actinopteri; order Perciformes; family Percidae; genus Perca; species Perca flavescens. The sequence continues at coordinate 25,851,227 of NC_041348.1, read as the reverse complement.
TATGAATACAAATTTGTTTGGAATTTAGTTTTTTCATCTTTCTTCTCCCATTCATCATCTCATGACCCCTCAGATTTATTTTTTGACCCTTTAGAGTGGCCCGACCCCTAGGTTGGAAAACTACAAAACTGTATATAAAGTAGTTAAAATTAGCTAGAGCAACAACCGCTTACACATTGATTCATCAGTGTTAATAATCAAATATAGATATTTAATAATAGGACCGATTTCATGCAGAATGAGTAGCCTGCATTTATTTCCCATATATATTGTAAATGTATTCATCTTTTTCTACTCTATAATACATCAAAGATAAGCTTTTATAGAGATCAGCAATTAGTGCTGAATGAAAACATTTGCATTTTTAACTATATTTGCATAATGCAGACACGCATGGATCTAATATTCTGTGCTAATGTCTGCAATTAGCCAGAATATGATTTCACTTCCTGAGCAACTCAGTTACTTTAAACTTTAACGTACACACACACACACACACACACACACACACACACACACACACACACACACACAAAAAACACACACACACACACACACACATACACACGCTATTCCTCTCAGTCTCTGTGGGACTCCACGAGCTGCCAGTTCTTGACAGCAAGATAAATAATAATCGTCTGATGGATGCTGCCGTGAAGTGAAAGCTCAAGGAAGATTTAATAAAATCCAATAGAATCTAATTGAAGTGGCACGACAGTGTATGCTTATGTGTGCGTGTGTGTGTGTGTGTGTGTGTGCAATAATGTGTGTGTGTGTGTGTGTGTGTGTGTGTGTGTGTGTGTGTGTGTGTGTGTAGGTAGTGAAATGTCCTTTGTAAATCAAAGTTTATTTGAGTACACAAATATATTTTTATTCACAGGTTCAGTACACACAGCTGACGGGTGTGTTTTCTGTTCTGTTTATATTTGAAATATATTCTCTGAATAATTTGCTGTTAACTGGAATCCTGGTGATACTGTCTGTGTTTATGCTTGCTTTCTATGTATCGTGTAGTAATGGAGAAGGCTTAATAGTTCAACATTTTGGGATATACATATATTCACTTTTCTTCCCGGGAATTAGATGAGAAGATTGCTACCATTCTCATATCTGTATGATAACAATGAAGGCAGGGAAGGCAATAAGCTTAGCTTAGCATAAAGCGTGGATTTCACTGATGAGAAATCTCTAAACCCTGTCCTCCGTTTGACTAATTTAACAAGTTCAAATTACAGAAAAAAATACAAATCATGGCTATTTTGGGCTTAGGCATTAGGGATTTATGAAAAAGAACAGCAACTGGGATTGTTGTGTAATCTTTTAATTTCAAGATATTTATTTTTTTATTCACTGTATTTAAGAGTTGTGAGTCATAAGAGGAAATTGCTTATCCTGATCTTTGTAAATCAGGAAAGAGTTCTGCTGATAGCCACAATAAGCTGCCACAAACCTTTTAAAAGAGTCACTGATATTAAGATTTATTTTGTATTGGCTTACAATGCTCTCTATTATAGTGAAGCTTAGATAGAATAGTTAGAATGATATTAACAGTCCTCTTAAACTTCTCAATATCTGTAACCATATCAATAATAATAAATGTGCCTCTTATGATACTGAAAGGACAAGAAAGGTTGTTACAATATTATAAATATCATAAAATCAATCACTAAAATACGCAGCTGAGATGTATTGTTGATACGGCACTGTATATTTGGAGTTTAAATCCACAACAGCATCTGCAAGCTTAGAAACATAAGGTAGGAAAGTCAGTACTCGAGCTGCGTTTCCCAGCCAACATCCTGTCTGCTAGCAAGCTGTGGCAGAGGCTCAGAAGCAAAACTGAAAGCCAAATGAACTTCTGCATTCCTCAGTGGGGCTTTTTAAGATTGAGAAAGGTAAATCTGGATCTAATTAAAATGACAGGATGGGTAAACTTCCTCTCTCTCCCCCTACATTGTGAGTGCTCTCTCGGGTCAAAATAACTTTCATAATTATGGGTGAATTGATCATTGACTTTGCCATTATTACAGGAGAGGGTATAAGGAGGACAGTGCAGAACAACTTGTGAATGTAATTCACTGTTTAGTTTGTGTTTATTGTTTCAGCACAGTGCAAAAAAAGTGAAGGGAAATCTATTTTAGAGATTTACTTTTAACTTTATAAATCACCAGGTGAAGCATCACAGGTGAAAATGGTGATTTATAATATTTGTCAATTTTGGGATATTTGTGTATGTTATAGAAAATGTAATTTTAAATGTTTAACAATGTCATAGTATAGTTTGTCATAAAAAGTCATAGTATAGTATGTCATAAAAAGTCATAAAAATGGCATAGTATAGTATGTCATAAAAAGCCATTGTATACTGTAGTATGTTGAAATAAGTCATAAAAAAGTAGTATGTCATGAAAAGTCTAGCATAGTATGTCATGAAAAGTTTTTAAAAAGTCAAAGTATGGTTTGTCAGAAAAAAACACTGAAAAGAATCATAGTATAGTATGTAATAAGAAGTCATAAAAAAATCATAGTATAGTATGTCGAAAAAAGTCATAGTATAGTGTGTTGAAAAAGTCATAAAAAGTCACAGTATAGTATGTCATAAAAAGTCATAGTACAGTATGTTATAAAAAGTCATAGTATATTATGTCAATAAAAATTCATGGTATAGTATGTCATAAAAAGTCATACTATAGTATGTTGAAATTTTTTTTTAAAAAGTCATTGTGTGGTATGTCATTAAAAAGTCATAGTAAACGTATGTAGAAAAAAGTCATAAAAAGTCGTAGTATAGTATATCATAAAAAGTCATAGTGTAGTATGTCGATAAAAGTCATAAAAAGTCATAGTATAGTATGTTATAAAAAAGTAATTGTCATTACTATGCTTCTGCTGGAACTTTTACCCCTAACAGCGACACCAAACTTCACTATCGCTGGCAGGAGTTGAACCCAGAGCCAAGTGTCTCCAAGCAACATTCTAACAGCCTAAGCTATTGTATATCTCTATATATATCTGTATATATTGTGACGACCCTTCCCACTCTGCCTGTCTGTCATGTTCTGTTCCTTTGTCTGCAGGTACTGGGAGTGGGCGGGTAGGTGGAGCTGGGAGGGTCGTCTGTACCTGGCCATCTGGGCGTGGCTTACAGAAGGCATAAAAGACATCCACCATTTTGTTCTTTGTTTGATTTGTTGCACCTTACAACACACATCACACCATTCATTCATTCATCCACACATGGCAAACATGACTGATGTCTTCTACATTTACACACCCCACTATTGCATTTATGTTTAGTTAATTTGTGTTATTAGTCTATTTAGTTAAATAAACTACTTTTTGGTTAATCTATCTGTGTGTGACCTCCCTTTTGTTGCCGGCCTTGAGCCAGACGGTAACAATATATATTGTATATCACACCATTTATCCCATGAAAGGTCAAATTATAGGAAAGTTATAGTCATAAGAAAGTAATTAAAAAGTCATACTATAGTATGTCATAAAAAAGTCAATGGATAGTACGTCAAAAAAAGCCATAAAAAAATCATAGTATAGTATTTTAAAAAAAAGTCATACATCAACCAATGTGTCCCTGAGCAAGACACTTAACCCCTAGTTGCTCCAGAGGCGTGTGACCTCTGACATATATAGCAATTGTAAGTTGCTTTGGATAAAAGCGTCAGCTAAATGACATGTAATGTAAAGTCATTAAAAAGTCAATGGATAGCACGTCGAAACAAGCCAAAAAAAGTCATAGTCGAAAAAAGTCATAATATGTTATAAAAAGTCATAGCATAGTATGTTGAAAAAAGACATAGTATAGTATGTCATAAAAAAGTCATAGTATCAAATGTTGAAAAAAGGCATAGCATAGTATGTTGAAAAACCCAAATTCATAGTATAGGATGCCATAAAGTAATAAAAAAGTCATAGTATGGTATGTGATAAAAAAAAAGCATGAACATTTCATAGTATAGTATGTCATAAAAAGTCATAGTATAGTATGTCGTAAAAAGTCATTGAACCCAGAGCCAAGTGTCTCCAAGCAACATTCTAACAGCCTGAGCTATTGGATCATACCATTGATCCCATGAAAGGTCAAACTATAGGAAAGTCATAGTCATAAGAAAGCAATTAAAAAGTCATACTATAGTATGTCATAAAAAAGTCAAAGTATAGTATGTCATGAAAAGTCATAGTATAGTATATTGAAAAAAGTCATCAAAATGTTATAGTATAGCATGTCATTAAAGTCATAGTATAGTATGTCATTAAAATGTCAAAGTATAGTCATTAAAAGTCATAGTATAGTGTGTTGAAAAGTCATAAAAATGTCATAGAATAGTATGTCATAATAAGTCATAAAAAAGTGATAGTATAGTATGTCATAAAACATAAAAAATGTCATAGTATAGTATGTCATGAAAAGTAATAAAAAAGTAATCATGAAAGTAATAGTATTGTATGTAATAAAAAAGTCATAGTATAGTATGTAAAAAAAAAGTCATAAAAATGTCAAAGTATAGCATGTCATTAAAAGTCATAGTATAGTATGTCATAAAAATGTCATAGTATAGTATGTCATAAAAAGTGATTAAAAAGTCATAGTATGATATGTCATATAAAGTCATAAAAAGTCATAGTATAGTATGCCATAAAAAAGTCTTAAAAATGTCTTTGTATACTATGTCATAAAAAGTCATAAAAAGTCATATTATTATAGTATATCATAAAAAAGTCATAGTATGTTGAGAATGTCATTAAAAAGTCATAGTATAGTATGTCATTAAAAGTCATAGTATATTATGTTTAAAAAAGTCATAGTATAGTATGTCATTAAGATATTTATGCTTTAACATTTTTTTTTTTCTAACAGCAACAGTAACTTCATTATACCTGACTGGAGTTGAACCTGACCTGAGCTATTGGATCATACCATTTAGCCCATGAAAGGTCAAACTATAAGAAAGTCATAGTCATAAGAAAGTAATTAAAAAGTCATACTGTAGTATGTCATAAAAAAGTCAAAGTATAGTATGTCACAAAAAGTCATAGTATAGTATGTTGAAAAAAGTCATACAAATGTCATAGTATAGCATGTCATTAAAAAGTCATAGTATTGTATGTCATAAAAATGTCATTAAAGGTCATAGTATAGTATGTCATAAAAAAAGTCGAAGTATAGTATGTCATGAAAAGTGATAAAATGTCATAGTATAGTGTGTTGTTAAAAGTCATAAAAATGTCATAGAATAGTATGTCATAAAAAAGTTATGGTATAGTATGTCATAAAAGTGATTAAAAAGTCATTGTATAGTATGTCATAATAAGTCATAAAAAGTGATAGTATAGTATGTCAAAAAACATAAAAAAATTTCATTTTATAGTATGTCATGAAAAGTAATAAAAAGGTAATCATGAAAGTAATAGTATTGTATGTAATAAAAAAGTCATAGTATAGTATGTAAAAAAAAAGTCATAAAAATGTCAAAGTATAGCATGTCATTAAAAGTCATAGTATAGTACGTTATTAAAAGTCATAAAAATGTCATAGTATAGTATGTCATAAAAATGTCATAGTATAGTATTTCATGAAAAGTAATAAAAAAAATCATAAAAATGTCAAAGTATAGCATGTCATAAAAAGGTTATGGTATAGTATGTCATAAAAAGTGATACATTTTTTTTTTCTCCTAACAGCAACAGTAACTTCATTATACCTGACTGGAGTTGAACCCAGAGCCAGGTATCTCCAAGCAACATTGTAACAGACTAACGGATCATACCATTTATCCCATAAAAAGGTCATACTATAGTACGTCATGAAAAAGTCATTAAAAGTCATAGCATAGTAAGTCATAAAAAGTCATAGTATAGAATGTCATAATAAAGTAATTAAAAGTCATAGTATAGTATGTAATAAAAGGTAATAAAAGGAATTGTATAGTATGTCATGAAGATGCTTTTGCTGGAACTTTTTCCTTACAACAACGCCAAACTTCACTATCCCCAGCTGGAGTTGAATCCAGAGCCAAGTGTCTCTAAGTAACATTGGAACAGCCTGAGCTATTGGATCATACCATTTCTCCCGTATACTATAAGTAGATCCTTCTGCTTGTAACGTTTCTTTAACAGCTTGCTCCAAACTTCACTACCCCTGGCTGGAGTTCAACACATAGTGTCTAAAAGCAAACTTCTAACTGCCTAAGCTATTGGATCATACCATTCATTCCATAAAATGGTAATAATATAGTAAAGTCATGGTCATAGGTCACACGAAAGTCATAACAAAGTCATAGTATAGTATGTCATAAAAAGTCATACAAAGTCAAAGTACAGTATGTCACAAAAAGTCATAAAAAAGTTGTAGTATAGTATGTCATAAAAGAGTCATAGGGTACCTTACATGCCATGTCCCTTATTTAATAGCTCCTTGTTCCTTGGGCCTCGGCTGAACCGGGAGCCGTTCTGTCCCTCCTCCATGAAAGCTGTCTCAAAGCCCTTATTTCTTACCCCGAGGACAGAGGAGCGAGCATCGAGGAGGGATCACCGAGGAGCTGTAGCCAAGGAAATACGACAGCAGCTTTCCCGGAAGCCGTGCAGCTGAAAAGGGTTGCTAACTCTGCACGACTCCTGTGATTCCTCGGTGGGAGGGACTAACACGTGAGGAAAGGAGGCAAGTGGAGGAGTCGGGGATGCAATTTAAGTAGTAGTATTAAATAGTATGTCATGAAGATGCTTTTGCTTGAATCTTTTTTCTAACAGCTAGCTCCAAAAAATTCACTGACCCTGGCTGGAGTTAAACCCAGAGCCAAGTGTGTTAAAGCAACCTTCTAACAGCCTAAGTTATGAAATGACACCATTCATTCCATAAAAAGGTCATACTATAGTAAAGTCCTAGTCATAGGTCATACAAAAGGTCTAACTAATAATGAAGTTATTACGAAGTCTAGACATAAGAAAGTTATTAATAAAAATGTCAAAGCATAGTATGTCATAAAAAGTTTTAAAAAGTCCTAGTATTGTATGTCTTAAAAAGTCATTGTATAGTATGTCATGAAATACTTCTGCTGGAACTTTTCCCCTGAGAGTGGCCTCTAAACTTCACTGCCCAGGATTAACAAAGCCAAATCATCGACTAGAGACCTGTGGAAAAGTGCAGCAGCACGGGTATCAGTTCTGGTGACCTCGGCATTACAAGAATTAGAGGAGAGTGACTAGACAAGGTGTGATTTATTTTATTTTTTTCCTCAAGGCCGCAGAGGTTGGGGGGTGGGAGAGGGTTTTTGTTCTTGTTCAATTGTATTTGTCTGTTCAGTATGTTAAAAATAAAAAAAACAATAAAAAACTTCACTGCCCCTGGATGGGAATAAAACCCAGACATCAGGGTCTCTAAGCAACCTTCTACTTGATCACACAAATAATCTCATAAATGGGCATGGCCGTAATCATAATTCACAAGAAAGTCATGACTAAGTCAAAGCATAGTATGTCATCAAAAAGTAATTATATAAATTATAAAAAATAATTCATAGCATAGTACACTATAAAAAAAAGTTCATAAAGAAACTGACAGCTTTTACAGTTACATTTTACAGCACACAACAACACGACTGCACTAAGACTTGAGAGAAGATGCTCTAATTTGTAAATTTCTCATGAAACTTATGTTAAACAATATTAACAACATGGCAGTTATCAGAGCTGTCAACATATGCTATCAAGTTTTGCCAGTGGCACAGATTGGATTTCCAACCACTTTTTATAATTTCTTTCTTTCCTTGTTACCAGCTTATTTAACAACAGGAGTTTCACATTCTGTCATGACTGCAGCTGAAATGGGATGTGAGCCCATAATTACAGCCAATCGGCACCAATCTGTACCAATTAGCTCTACATATTTGTTGAATCAGCTTCATACAGACTAGGGCTGGGCGATATGGACCAAAAGTCATATCCCGATATATTTTGGCTGAATATCGATATACGATATATATCCCGATATTTTTTTCCGCAAAGTGAGAGCAAATGTTCAGTCAAAGCCAAAATCAAATATGACATGTCACAAGTAGTTTCATAGAAACAGTTGCAAAATCAAATAAATAATAAACCGGTTTCTTCACCTGGTTCATGATTAAATGCTCAGCTGTTCAAATAACAATAAAATGTAAACCTAAATACTGTATAACAGGAGTACCTTTTTTGAAATCAAAGCTCCATATTTGTGATTCGTTCCAAAGGTCAATTAAGCTTTTGATATTAATATAATCTACTTTGTTCAAAATGTAATGCCTCATGCCTGTAAGCCTAGGTTTATAGTCCCATTCTTCCACTTGATACTGCTTCCACTTAAGTAAACTAAAAGATGAACTATCGACTACAAAACAAAGAAACTAATTAATGTGTTAATACAAAGAATATTTATTATGATCGGTTCACAGATCTGAGTCCAAACGGAAACTTCACCCTTCTGAACTAAGAGTTTCTGCTTCAAGGTGAAGTTTTAAAACAGACTGAAATGTCCAGGCTCATTCCTCCACTATTTATTTCTGTATGTATTTATGCGTTACATGTCATTTTAACGGGCACTGAGCTCCAGATCCTGCAGCTGCAGACGGTCTCTGCTGCCCCGCTGTAGCTTCTCTCCGTCCGCCTGCCGCCGGCAAACTTAGTGGAACTTTCCGCCGATATCGACATACAGGTCGTCCTGGACTACGTGTAAAGTCCTACCGATCACCACTCTGTCTTTGGCTGGTCCGATCTGGATCAGCGGGGACCGGCGCAGCAGCGAGGCAAAGCTGTGTTTTTACCGGGGGAAGAGACGCTGCGGCCGGCCACGGAGCTCTCCGCCTCCCGCTGCCGCCGGAGCTCAGATTGCTGGTCGAAGGCGGCATACATAATCATAAAACACATTGTCACCTGTTAAATGTTATTCATTGCTGTTTGTTCTTTTCATTTCCTCTATCGAACATAATTAAGCAGTACAAAAGTCCGGCATCTTTAGCGTTGATCTGAATGCTTCGGACCTCTGTTCCAAGATGGCGGCGGTTTTGACGTATGTTTAGAACCTCAAGGCGACATCTGTGTATATATCTATGGGAGCAAGGATCACATTTGAACTATATCGATATATGCGATATGGTCTAATTCCATATCTCATTTAAAAATATATCGATATATTTTTAATATCGATATATCGCCCAGCCCTAATACAGACCAACATGTTTTTGTGAAACTGCACAAAGCAGTTTAAGAAGAATAGCAGTTATATAAAACTAAAAGTAATGAGCTCTTCAATTATTCCATAATTGTTTGATTGGGCCAGAGGTAGACAATATACCTCTTAATGTCTGATGATGGCTGATAGACACAGTTAGATAATGAAATGTGAAGCCATTAGGAATTTAGCACAAAAAAGAAATGATATGTATTAATATTTTTTTTTTAATATCTAAAGTTTTCTTTTGTTAGAATTAAATTGGAGTGTATTCACTTGTTTACTTGGGAACAAGGGGAAACAGGTAGCCTGTTAGCTCTTTACAATTTTAAAAAGCTCTGCAAGCAACACCTCTAAAAAAGTTTCTCATTTGTTTGATTTCTCAATCTGTAATTTAAAAATGACAATTTCTGGCTTTACGTTAGCTGTGTCTTGACAAACAACAGCACAGTGTGCTGTGACTTTTCATTAAATGACAAGATATGACATACAAGATACAATAGTTTAATAATTGAGCTTTAGAAGTGTCTGCAGCTATATGTTTGTTTTACTTTCTTATGAGCTGGGCTAGCTGTTTTCCCCTGTCTTCATGCTAAGCTAGGATAATTGCCTGCTGGCTAGCTTTGTAATTAATGCACAGAAATGAGAGTAGTATCAATCTTCTTATCTAACTTTTGGAAAGGCTGCAAATAAGCATATTTCCTAAAATGTTAAACAATTTCTTTAAAGGAATTTAATCAGATTTATTTTGAGTTTCTGTCTGGGCACAAACAGACAGATACTGTGAGTCTTAGTATAAGTAAGTATATTTAATTACCTGACGCTATGATTTGTTACTTTAAACAAATTACAGCACAACTGATTAAAAAATATGTTTTGGAAAAAGCTGGACACACTTGTATAAAATATCTACTTTTATTTTTGATCTTGGTTCTGCATCAGAGCACAACACGTTACCACCAAGTGAGCGAAGTGAATGGAGCGGCAGCTCATCAATAGCACCACATGCTCTCTCTGAGGGTTGTGTGACTCTCAGTCACACCAGCTTTCATCTGGCTGCTGTCAGGCTCCTGCAGCGATGTTATAGAGAGATGTTAGAGATGACGAGTTTGCTATTGTTCCTTTGGATTTAATCAGGTGTTTTTAGATAATTAGGTAGGTAGATAATGGAGAAATCAGAGCTTAGCACATACATACAAAATACGTATGCATGTGCAAAAGTTAAAGGTGCCCTGCCATACAAAACCGTTTTTACTTGCATTTTTTTGAAATATGTTAGGTCCATATGTGTTTGTGTTATATGGTGAATGTGAAAATTAACTGCTACTTCCTCTGTCAGCTCTAGCCACTGAACAGAAATAAGCAGAGAAATCAGGCCAATTACAAAAGCTGGTCAGTCTGACATCTTATTGCCTGAGCTCATTACTATTCATGAGCTCGCCCAGTTGGGCTGGGATTCTGACAGCCAGGCTCTCATTGGCTAGCTGTTAGCCAATCAGATTCAAACAGCTTAGCTTGTTGAATATTAATGAGAACTGGCACAAATCGAGCTGAGTCTTCCTGCAGGCTTTCTATACCACGCTAGAATGGCTTGAAACAAGGTAACCAAGGCATTTTTTCCACAAAAAATGTTACAGAGTCCATGGGAGAACTTCAGACATTAAACTAAAAAAAATGTAATGTCCGCAACACTGCTTTAAACTCCCATATTTAATATCAATGCAACGATTTGACCCTGCTGGGTCTTCTTCAGGCCTGCAGGGTCGAAACATTGCATTGATGTTAAATATGGGAGTTTAAAGCAGTGTTTTCATTTTTTAAATTTTTTTCTTTTATAGTACTTTCATTTGTCCTGCACCTGCCAGAAGGTGGGAGGGGCACACAATTACTTTTAGAACTTCAGATATTACAATAAAGTAATGAATTACCTGTGGCAGGGCACCTTTACTAATGTCCATTTAGCAGCTGTCTCTAATATATAAATAGGGTAATTTGTGTCTTAGCCATTTAAAAAAAAAAAAAAAAAAAAAAAATAACCTGCATTATGTGATGAAGACAAAACTGTAGCAAAGTGATGGCAGAAAAGAAAATGTTCCCTTAGTGAAGAGACCATTTGTTCATCTTTTGTATGTTATCTTCATGGTTTCCTGTTAGTGAATTTTACTGGCAGAATGTCAGAACAAGTGTTAAGTCAGAGAAGAAACATCAAGTTACTGAACCTTAAATTAATGTGGATGAGATTCTTGTCTTTGTTGCAGCCCTACTGTGTTATTTTCAGTTACAGTAATATGAAACCTGTTCAATTTTCTCAGAACTACTCAAGTTCAAGCCCAGTCTAGCAATTAGCTTTAAGGTCAAACATGTGCTTTAAGCTTTAATATATACATAGTTGACTTAATTTTACGGACGATGTATCTCAAATTCATCTGTGCTCATATTTGATTCCCTTTTTTCTTTCTTTTTTCATACAGTGTTTTTCCTTCTTTGGAAGCAGGTCAGCAAGGAAGACTGTTGTGAAAATTATCATAAAATAAATTGGTACTATCAAGAACAAAATCAATGACTAAGCCTGTTTTTGCTTCATTGCCTCGGCATGAAGTGTACAGATAGTTTATCTGAAGCATAAGGCTCACACCATGAAATATGACGCGCACAATCTCACACACACACACACACACACACACACACACACACACACACACACACACACACACACACCCTCCCTCAGCTCAGCAGCAGCCTGTCTGAACACATCTTTTGTAATGTGGAGGAATGGGACTCTATGGTTAAGACAGAGAAGTGGCCTGCAATGTGGTGGGGAGAGAGAGGAGGGAGGGGCCGCGATAGACGAGAGATGTCGTTAATGCAGAGAAAAAAGAAGAAATGCTAATACACATAAAGGATGAAAGAGATAGAAAGCAATCAGTGTAAAAGTGAAAGAGAAAGAGTGAGGGAGCGCACTGGTCGAGGCTGACACTTTGTCAGAGGCAGAGCTAGTTGTCAGATGGGCTAATGCCACCTCGGTTCAAGTCCCTCTTAAAGACGTCAGATCACACAGGCAGATTGCCCGTGGAGGATTTGAGGCAGACGCCCGCCGGGGGAGCTGGGAAATTGCATTTGCTGCCTGCTACAAGATCCTGATAAGAGCAGATTTGTTCTAAGAACGCAATGACAGGGCAAGGTTATCACAAAGCTGTCTGCCCTCCCTACTGCAGAGAGGAGAGGAAACAGGAGACTAGAGGGAACTGGAGAGAGGAGAGGAAACAGGGGACTAGAGGGAACAGGAGAGAGGAGAGGAAACAGGAGACTAGAGGGAACAGGAGAGAGGAGAGGAAACAGGGGACTAGAGGGAACAGGAGAGAGGAGAGGAAACAGGAGAATAGAGGGAACAGGAGAGAGGAGAGGAAACAGGGAACTAGAGGGAACAGGAGAGAGGAGAGGAAACAGGACACTAGAGGGAACAGGAGAGAGGAGAGGAAACAGGAGACTAGAGGGAGCAGGAGAGAGGAGAGGAAACAGGAGACTACAGGGAACAGGAGAGGGAAAAGGAAACAGGATTTTGCGCATTTGGACTCCTTTATAAACTGCTGGGTAGTTTAATCTGCAGCAATGCATCATATGATATATCATCATTTGGTTGAACACCGACTGTTCTAGCTGGCCAGTGTGCAGACACTGGATGATGAGGTGGGTGGCCTCCGTGTCATGGTTTTGTCCTTATGTCAAGTTTCTGTTTGAGTTGGTTTCATGTTTTCTGTTTGTTTTCATGAACTTCCTGTTTTATTTTCATGAACTTCCTGTTTTATTTTGAAATCCACTGTTTGACTTAATTTACTTCACTCGTCTTCCTGCCTTTGTTTGTTACCCGCCGTTTTTGATTACCTGTCTCCGCCCTAATGTTATTCACCCGTGTCTAATTGTCTTCCCCTCCCCCCGTGTATATAAACTCACCTGTGTTCACTTGTTCCCTGCCAGATTGGTATGGGGTACTTTCCAGTGCTTCCATATCAAGTACAGGATATGTGTTGTCACAGTGTGCACGCAAAACAAATTCCAACATGACACAATTTCATACGATCAACCTTAAAAACCTGGAGGACATTATACAACATCTGAAAACCTCCTCCTGTTGCCTTGATATTCTACCAACGGGTGTTTTCAAAAATGTTTCAAATTGTTTGGCTTCAGATCTTCTACAGATTGTAAACACATCTCTGCTCTCAGGTATCTTCCCACAGGCCCTGAAAACGGCAGTCATCAAGCCACTCCTAAAAAAGAACAATCTAGACATGACACTAATGAGCAACTATAGGCCAATATCAAACCTTCCATTTTTAAGTAAAATCATAGAAAAAGTGGTTTTCAACAACTCAACCTTTTCTTATCGCTAAACAACAGTTTTGATGCCTTCCAGTCAGGTTTTCGACCACCACAGCACTGAGACAGCTCTTGTTAAAGTCTTTAATGACATCCACTTAAACACAGATAGTGGCAAAATTTCAGTCTTAGTATTACTTGATCTCAGTGCTGCATTTGATACGGTAGACCATGACATATTGCTTGACCGATTGGAAAACTGGGTTGGTCTTTCTGGCTCAGTACTAAAGTGGTTTGAATCCTATTTAAAGAATAGGGACTACTTTGTGTCCATAGGTAATTATACATCTGAGCATACAAATATGACGTGCGGAGTTCCCCAAGGCTCAGTTCTGGGGCCTCTTCTGTTCAACATCTACATGCTTCCACTGGCTCAGATTATGGAAAACATCAAAATAAGTTACCATAGTTATGTGGATGACACACAAATTTACATAACCTTATCGCCAGGGAACTATAGCCCAATACAACAATTAAATATGTGCATTGAACAGATTAATGATTGGATGTGCCAGAACTTTCTTAAATTAAATGAAGAAAAAACGGAGGTGGTTGTTTTTGGAGCAAAAGAGGAACTATTGAAAGTCAGCGCTCAGCTTCAAACGACAATGTTAAAAACAACAGACAAAGCCAGAAATCTTGGTGTAGTCATGGACTCAGAGCTAAATTTTAAAAGCCACATTAACATAATTAAAAAATCAGCCTATTATCACCTTAAAAATATATCAAGGGTTAAAGGGCTTATGTCACAGCAGGATCTGGAAAAACTTGTCCATGCTTTTATCTTCAGTAGACCTGACTACCGTAACGGTGTCTTTACAGGTCTCCCTAAAAAATCAATCAGACAGCTGCAGCTGATTCAGAACGCTGCTGCTTGAGTCCTCACTAAAACCAAGAAAGTGGATCACATCACTCCAGTACTGAAGTCTCTACACTGGCTTCCAGTGCCTCAAAGAATTGATTTCAAAATACTTTTACTGGTTTATAAATCACTAAACGGTTTAGGGCCAAAATACATTTCTGATCTGTTACTACATTATGACCCACCCAGACCTCTCAGGTCGTCTGGGACAGGTCTACTTGTTGTCCCCAGAGTCAGAACTAAACAGGGGGAAGCAGCATTCAGTTTTTATGCTCCACATATCTGGAACAAACTCCCAGAAACCTGTAGGTCCGCTGCAACTCTCAGTTCTTTTAAATCTAAGCTAAAGACCTATCTTTTTGATGTTGCTTTTCTTTAAATAATCTATTTTATTAACTTTAATTTCTTATACTGCACTGTAACTTTTATTCTTATACTGCACTATCAATTTTATTCTTGTCTTTTAATGTTTTTAATTTGTTTATTATTGTTTTTTAATTGTTTTCTAACTGCTCTTTAATGTTTTATGTAAAGCACTTTGAATTGCCCTGTTGCTGAAATGTGTTATATAAATAAAGCTGCCTTGCCTTGCCTTGCCTGCCATAAAATCATCTCTCAATGCAAATCAAACTAGCTATAGGCTAACTGACATAAAACCATGCCAATCTCTAGTTATGGTGAAGGGTGTATGTGATGATGTGGGTCTATTTTAATACCAAAGGCCAAGGGAACTTTATCAGGATGCATAGTATCCTGGATCCATGAAATAACTGGCCTTTCAAAATAAACATCTGCCTGCCTCTACGGGAATTTAACATAAGGGTGTACTGACTTTTGTTGCCAGCGGTTTAGACATTAATGGCTGTGTGTTGAGTTATTTTGAGGGGACAGCACATTTACACTGTTATACAAGCTGTACACTTAATACTTTACATTGTAGCAAAGTGTCATTTCTTCAGTGTTATCCCATTAAAAGATATAATGAAATATTTACTAAAATGTGAGGGGTGTACTCACTTTTGTGAGATACTGTAGCTCCTCATGTGTCTCTCTTTCCAGCGTTTCGTTGCGTATGTATCCAGTGTTACCAGACCTACCATTTGTATTCCCGACCACGTCGATTCTGTACCTTTGCCTGCATTGTTCTTCCACTTGCGTTTTACCTCTGCATCCTGAGTCGTGCATTTGAGTCCGCCATTGTACCCTGACACTCTGCGTTGGTTTCCAGCAGGACGTCAGGAGCTGTGGTATCCTTTCGCCGAGACTTGGCTGGATCCTGGAGGGATGGTGCCACTCACCCGGTTACGTTTGCAACCAGCAACCATGTGACAAATATAAATTTGATTGACATGTTTGTAGCGTCTCTGTTAGTCAAAACCACGGATCTCTTAAAAGTCAACTTTTCATGGGGTCAGAAAAACAGCCCTGTTTTCAGCTTACTGACGATACGTTTTCCAGCTGATCCAAGAGGTTTATTTAGCTTAAGAAGTAGGAGAGTTTTCTCAACACATAAAGGAACACTTCATCCTTCATTTTATCACAAACATTCAACATCAACACGTCTGGAGATACATGGTTTTCACTGGACAGGAAGGGGATGAAGAATTGTAATCTGAAATGGAACTAAAGCTGTCAGACAAATGTAGTAAAAAGTACAATATTTGCCTCTGAAATGTAGTGGAGTAGAAGTATAACATTACATAAAATGGAAATACTCAAGTAAAATACAAGTTCCTACAATTTGTAATTAAATACAGTACTTGGGTAAACAGACTTACGTTCCACCACTGTTGTTATGGCATGTCAAAATCAGTCTGATTTCTTGTATTGGAAACATTTTACGACTGTGTGTCTGTGGTTGTTTCTGAAAAGAGTGGTGTTGTGTATGTCTGACAGTCAGCCTGCTGCCACGTATAGGTCTGTCCTTCTCAGTGAGAGAGTGAGCTTTGGTCAAGAGACGGAGAGACAGAGAGAGAGAGAGAGAAAGACGTAGAGCAGCAAAGTAAAAGTTCAAAGAGGAATGTGGTGAGGTGGGAGCTTTGAAGGCTTAAGGCTGTCAAACCCTTAATCTATCCGTCATGAGGTGTGTGGACGCTGGGCTTAAGGTTGGCAGGATGTTGGGTGGATGTCATTTGGACAGCCAACGTCCATCACAAGACATTTCCAGCTGACACTTCATTCTCCTACCCCAGGACCTCCTCTATACACAGTCAGGCGGCCGATAATGCGTCTGTTTACGTGTTGAGGGAGAGACATACAACTATGACAAAGTTCAACTTTATATAACCTCACTAGATAATGCGGGCCGATGACGCTTAAAATATGAATTAGGTTCCACTAGGAATATATAAGAACTAAGATGACTAAAAAGACACTAACAAATGAATTAACATGTAATAAAGTACAAATGATCAGAAGCATTATTCTTGTAAGATTCAATTAAAATCTGCTGTTGGTGGAGACGTTTTTTTTTTATTTTTAAATTGACTTATATGTCAATGAAAATTGTAAAACATACAAACAGACACACAAAATAGTTAATTGGCAAGTAAATGAGAAAGTTAGACCTGTGTCAGACATTCAAGTGAAATTTAAACGTGTTGTCATAGCGCCACAGTTGACAGTTTATTTTGATGTTAATACTTCTTTTTTCATTTTGAATGCAAGACATTTAACAGAGTATTTTTATGCTGTAGTATTGCTACTTCGGCTCAAGTGAAGGATCTGAATATTTTTTCCACCACTGATTATAGAGGATACATTTCTTCACTAGATGTACTATGTCAATAAAACATGTTTTTGTGCCTTCAATGAGGGACATTAGCCATAATCAGTTTTCCAGTTATTATTACAACTTGGATGCTGTTTAGAAGTTGTGAACTGGCAGATAAGGCAACTCCTACATGACATGAACGTGGCATCGAAGATTTGAAAGTCACCCAATCAGGTGGAGGGAAACTTTAGGATTTGGGGGATCTGCTGTGATCCCCCAGATAGCCTACTACTGTAAAACACAAATTAGGGAGTGTGCCGTCTCCTTTTTAACAGGCTGCAGAATCTGTACTTGCGTGATTAAAAAACTCATCCAGCCTTTTGCTATCACTCTATTTTTAGACGATTACAACTGTTGAATCAGATGCAGGAGAAGAGACTTGATGGAGTCAGAAAAAGACAGGTGTGAATCTTCCAAATCAACAATACAACAACAATAGATAGCACCCTGTCTCATCAGATCCACACACACACACACACACACACACACACACACACACACACACACACACACACACACACACACTTGGGGCAATGAAAAGACACAGTTTACAATCCAAATGGTGATGATACTGTGATGACAGTCCAATTCTTTCCAATTTAAATACTGATTACATTTCCTTGGTGCTTTTCCTTGTCACCCACCATGTTTATTATGTGTGTGTGTGTCAGGTCTTTATGACTGTAATGTGTGCTTGGTTTTGTATGAATGTCTAAGTGAACTTGTGTGTGTGCAGGCTGCAAATGCGTATTGGTTTGTGTGTGTGTGTGTGTGTGTGTGTGTGTGTGTGTGTGTGTGTGTGTGTGAAGTAGATGTTCTCACTGGGTGAGATTTAGTGCCTGTAGGAGTAAATTAAATCATTTCTCAAGGCCTCTCCTGTCAAGTCTGTCACACAGAAAGATAACGCTGTTCATGCAACCTCATCTTCCCACAAAACACTGTTGAAGCAGAGCAGAGGAGAAACAAACAGGTATCGGATCAAAGTGACAAATTAAATACAATATGTAAATGATCCAGCATGACCACAATCAGGCGTCATATTATTTTAAGCAAACACAACTCTCAAGTGAAGGTTTATAATTAAAAGTTGTTTTTTTTGTCAGATATCCTGCTTAGAGTATTCAGAGGCTGTTTTCTGGCGTATCTTGACAAGTAGCACCCAAAACAAGAAAGTTGTCCATATAATGTGTTGTGAGCACAGATTTTCAGAGTAAAAGTGTTATTGTCTCGTGTCAAGAAAATACTTTTTAGTTCCTTCTGTCAGGGCCGTGCTAATTTAAATGTGTTTGAATTGAGAACGTAGCTTCATGTTAACTTTATCATTCTAAGTAACTGTTAATTACCGTTGGGCTAACTGTTCTGTATTTTACCCTTTATACTTTTACTCTGGTGCATTATGTGGATATTTTCTAAATCATCAATGTGTTATAGTTCCTATGGGGACTTAATATTGATCTGTACTAGGGTTATGTTTTTTCTGCCTCGCACGAGGGACAATTTAACAAAGTCAGTACTTTTGTAAATCCATTTTTATTTATTTTTTGCTAACGTTTTGGTTCATGTTTACACCGTATTTGGTCTAACTTGTCTTTACGGTGTCTTATCTCTATCTGAATAGAGTGTACCCTCACGCACAGGGAGCAGTTTTATGAGTCAAATACGAGAATGAATCAGTTGGTTGACAGACTTCATGATGAGTTAATAAACTAATTTGTGCTGTTATTCACTGTCTTCATGACCAAATTCTTACCAACAACAGCAGTCTACACGGGGCTTGTTGTTTGAGATGCAGCTGAAGTATTTAGTAGCATTTCACGGAGAACAGCGAAGCTGAGCACTGACACTAGCTGTGGTTAGATAGATGGACCCCTGTCGTGCCATAAATCACATTCTTATTAACCCGCGGGCAAGTGAATGTAAAGTCGCATGGGCACATCTCAGGGGAGCCTGCAACACAAGGCTGTTTTCACTTTTAGCCTTCAGCTTGCACTCAGGGTCAGATTATGCCCTGCATTCACAGCAGCGTTATATTATACAGTATATGTATGGATGCTTGTGGGCATTCATGGCCATCAAGTATATCTATGTTATATAAAGTTAGAGCTTTATCGCCACTTATTGCTATTTTTCACTTATTTGAAATTTCTAACAATGTCTTTATTGATTTATTTACAATAAAACTTCTATTTCACATGTCCCACATTTTCTCTCTGGAGAAGCTCCCCTATGTCTGTCCCCTTCACGAATTGGTTAAATGGCTTCCAGATTTCCTCAGACACCCCCAATTTGTTTTGTTTTTTTAAATATAAATGTTATTCTCTCCATGGACATACATTGTGCCATATTCTTAATCCAAGCACCAATTGTAGGTGCCTCCATTTCCTTCCAAATGAGAGTTATAGTCATTTTTGCCTGTACTATAGCGAAATCGATACATCTATATTTTGGGGCTTTCAGATTTAGATTTGTTGGATACAGGTGCAGCAATATCATCTTGGGGTCAAGTGGAATGTCCACAGACAAGATGGACATAGTTTTTTTGATCACCTCCCTCTACAATTTTTTTTTAAATTTTGTCACACCCCCAGACACAGTGCATAAATGTTCCTTTAGCCTCATTGCATTTACAACAAAGGTCAGGTATATTATTGTTGTATATATTTAATTTGACAGTAGTTGTGTATGTCTGCATCAGCCAATTATATTACTATTACTTTAAATTAGTGTTTGCCGTTTGTTTCTGAGCTGCGTCACAGGTCTCCTTCCAATCGTTTCCCGAAATTTCCTCTTTTAAATCTGCCCTCCATGTCTCAAGTCTGGTTATTAATGATGCAAGCCAGTTATATATTGATGAGATCAAACCCCCCTCATTGCAGTTGTTTGTCATAATTTCTAAGGATGAGAGTGCAGGAATCCAGACTAATTGGTTTTGCATAGAAGAAATAAAGCTCCTCACTTGGAGATACTTAAAATAATAATAATAATTTATAATAATAATAATCTAATAATAAATACTGTTTATTGATCCCCAGTGGGGAAATTAAAATGTACACTCTGTTTTTGAAATAACTACACACAGGCCTGAAATACACACACACATGCTCAGGACCTATTCATGCACAAATGGAGAGATGTCAGAGTGAGTAAGCTGCCAGTGCTGGACCTACACCCTGAACGGTTGGAGGGGTACGGTGCCTTGCTCAAGAGCACCTTGGCAGTGCCCAGGAGGTGAACTGGCATCTCTCCAGCTACCAATCCACACTCTGTACTTTGGTCCGTACTGGGACTTGAGCTGGCGACCCTCCGGTTCCCAACCCAACTCCCTACAGGACTGAGCTACTGCCACCTTCAAAAAAAAAAAAAGATAAGCGGATTCAAGGACATTTCTTATTCTATGTGCTGTCTTTATTTATTATTATAGCGTTAATATGGAAGTTGCAACCCATGACTATAAAGGTATTCTATTGGGTCTGGCCATCTGAGGTTTCTGCTGTACTTCATTTGTGTTTCTTTGCTTGCGTCTTTCGAACCAAACCAAACCAAACCAAACCAAACCAAACCAAACCAAATCTAGTGTTACAAACAGAAACATCTCACGGCCGGTCGGACTGACTGCTACTTTGGCTGGTGTCATTTTGTTTAGTCTTTGGCCCAACAGGTAAATTAGGTCTCTAACCTAATGTAAGTGAAGGTGTTGACATATGAAAGCATCAAACGTGCATTTTGGATGAATGAGATGAGAGTACATTCAGTTGTTCCTCACCCCTGTTTGCTCAGTGCTGTTAAATTGTATGTCATCTCTGGCCCATGTGAAGGTCTCAACCAAGCGACGTCTAACAACTACTGGAAATATTATATTCACGGTCTCCAGATGACAGATGATTCTTTATGATTTTGTAAACTCTTTACTTTTTTAACCATTTGCTGACCTTTTATCGGATGCCAAAATCTCTTTCTCAGGTGACTTTTTAGACACTCCAGCTTTCCTGAAGAACTGTCACCCTGAAGGAGTTTGCTTGTGCCGCTACACATGGGTTGTTAGTTACTCAACTCTATTATAACATGTACTAGTAATTTCATCATGAAATAACCATCTAAATAAAAGCTTTTAATTTTTTGCCAGAAGAGTGCCTTGAATCAGATACAACCTTGAATCTCCTTTTTTGTAACTTTTGTGTTCCCTTCCAAAGATCACCTTGATAATTTGTGTGAACTTCCGAGCTCTGCAGACTTTTTCTCCTCTAAAAAAACCTCCAGCTTTCCTATCGTAGCTATTAATACCAAAATGTCAATTCTGTCCACACAAATTCCATAATCAGCCAAAAAATGTAGTACATACATGCTCCTAAAGCAGGGTTTTAGGAGTACCAATTTAGGGAGCTGGCATATGATTGAGGGGCATACAGGAAAAATACACACATCTCACTTTCACATTATACTGCAGAGCTGTCCGAATCCTAATAACACCTAATACATTTACCAATATCTGGAATTCAGCTTTTCTCACTGAAAACAGTTGCCTACTGTGACATTATAAGAACTTACGAGGGAATAAAAACAGTAAAGCTGTGTCCTGGAAAACCAAAAAGAGTGAGCTTAAAAAAACACTAAAACCCTCCGTAGAGATGTGGAGAACTGCAGACGGGTCATACATCTCTGTGGGTTTGTCACAATAGGCGACATATTTCATATTAAACATAGTCCTTTGACTCATTCTTAAAATAAAAATATGAATTAGTTGTGCTCTAAAAGGAATTTCGAGGAGATTAACTTAATGAACGTCCTTAAATAAATTAAATTTACTAGATTGTTCTTGTGGTCTTGCATGTGTTTCATCGGGGCCTGAGTGTATGATGTCAAGTTTAAATGTATTTCTGCCATTATGCAAAATATACACTTGTTGTGTGTTTCGGTAAACTGTACTGTATGGTCTATAGCTGAGTGTAAATGCCACAAAGCAGCTGCCAACTAACATTTAAACTAGTTGTTAAAAGCAAATTTGTCTACCTGAGGAATGAGTTTAACTTACACACACACACACACACACACACACACACACACACACCTGCCAATATATCACAGCCTCTAGGTAGGAAGATTGATGGCATTAAATTGCTTCTATCCAGGTTTTTTATCAGGATTTACAGGCGTTGCTGTACCAGGAGCTCTAGAGCACCACTCCCTTCCATAAATCATGCCTTTTCACTTTACCACCACTCTCCACACACACACACACACACACATACGTTTGCAACCAAACACACGCACACACACAAATGCCAGACACAAGCACATACACCATATATACACAAAGGTACACACACAAACACACACACACACTTACACTTTGGGATATGGCTTTAACAAGATGGATGACCTCTTTGCCGTCCGCTGCCAAAACGAACCTTAACCCACGCGTGCATGTGCACGCACGCACGCACAGCAACTCAGATGGAGCAACACATGTACATTTTGACTCTGTAATGGAAAATGTCAATCTCTGTCGATGGCGGGGCCCAGGAAACGCAGTGATTCCTTCCCTTCCACCCATCGCTCTCATTATAGGAAAATGTCACCTCATTTCCCAAGTACACGTCGCCTGATTAATTTCTGAAAAGGGGAACGAGAGAGATGGCGAGATGGAGAGAGGTGGCATCTGTCCCTGAGACTGTCGGGTATAAAGGTTTGTGTGGCATTAAGTGGCTGTGTGTGTCCTTAGGATGCAACTATGTGGCTGAGCTTGGGGAAGTATAGCCCCAGTAGTAAAAGCAGGCTGAGCAAGGTGCCATCCTTCAGCTCTCCCTGTGGAATCCCAAGGTGTTCTCAGGCCTGATAGGATATATAATCTTTCCAGTATGGTGACATGCAGCAAAGGGCCACAGGTCGGAGTCAAAGCTGTAGCTGCTGCGTTGAGGAGTAAACCTCTATAAATGTGCGCCTACTCTACCAACTGAGCTAACCCGGCCACGTTTTTAGACATTTTAATGCAGAAATGTTACATATTGTACCTTTAAATGCTTATCATGTCTTGCTTCTCTCTATGACAGAAGTATTCAATTGGCCCTCGAGTGTGGCCATTTGGAGCAGCTATATACACTTGTGCCTTATGCCTTATGTACGTGGTTGCATGACACATTGTAAAAAGAGCTCTTAGCAGCAAAAACATCCTCAGAAGGAAAATCATTGAAGGCACATTTAACTGTGATCTCATTGTATTCGTTTAAACCTTTGCAGCCACACCCACCAATGATTTCACAATGTACCGACACAATCACTAAAGCAGGGGGAGAAGATAAACCGCTGGAGGTCAATAATAACAAGACATTCAGATGATAATTATATAGTGTATACAGAGATGTAAACAGGTTGTAAAACAGTAAGTAGCAGTATATAAAGTGGCATTTTGTAAGAAAGCACATAAACAAATTCCCCCAAATCTTAGTGCTCCTTGAAATGGCACTGCTGCCAGTAACTATAGCCTAGAAAACAAGGTGAGAGAAGCAGGAAAGGTGGACAGAGGCCAGAAAAAAAAGACGATGTCAGACAAATGAGGGAAAAGCAAACTGGAGAGGCAGCGACAAGTGTTTTACAGCTGCTAAATAATTACAATCAGATCCAACAGTGGCATTCTCCCTCCCTGCCTGTCATAAACTGGATAATGCAGACAAATGACCCTCAAATTGAAAACTGCAGGACAACAATGGAGAGCACCCTGTCTCATCAGATCCAGACGCACATGCACGCACGCAAGCACGCACGCACGCACGCACGCACGCACACACACACACACACACACACACACACACACACACACACACACACACACACACACACACACACACACACTTGGGGCACTGAAAAGACACAGTTTACAATCCAAATGATACTGTGATGACAGTCCAATTCTTTTCAATTTAAATACTGATTAAATTTCCTTGTTTCTTATGTGTGTGTGTGTGTGTGTGTGTGTGTGTGTGTGTGTGTGTGTGCACTCCGCACCAAATGGAATATTGAATTTATTACTGTACCTTCAATCAAAAATAAAGTTCCTGCTGTCTTGTTTTGAATACCAATATTTCATCAGTTTTCCATGCAGCAGTCATTGTAGGCGATGTTAAACATAATCTTCATAATCATTACCAGCATATTTCCGCTTTAATATGTTACTGTAATGAACATCATTTGGAGCTTCAATTGACCATATCGCAACGTAAAAGAACTTCACATCTCCCAGAAGTAAGTATAAATGTGTGAAAAGCGACTGGAATAATTGCTTGCCTGAGATTGTTTCCTATTCCGCTGTCCAGGGACTACAGATGAAAAATCAAACAGAGGTGAAATACAAATGAAAATACATGAATGAAGGATGTGGAGGAAGGGATGGGGATGTAGGACGGAAGGCAGTTCACTAAACTGTAATATCATTTTACGGAACAGTGGTGTTGTTACTGTACCCAAACTATTAATTACTAGGTAAGGTAATGGCACCATTAGTTCTTAGTTGCATTCTGATTGTGTATCATTTTTTTCGGCTTCTTTATATTTCTACTCACTACATTTCAGAGGGAATTTGTACTTTCTACTTCTCTCAATTTTTTGACACCTGAAGTTACTAATTATTTTGCACACTAAGATTTTACTTTTAAAACATATGAACAGTTTGTAAAATATAATGCTTTATTTAGGGTACAAAATTAGCTTATTGAGTAATTTCAGTCCATAGTCCTACATTAGTGTTGACGAACTGACCGAAGAGCCGGTTAATTAACCCGACTCGTGTCACTGAGCCAGGAGAGTGCCATACGTCAATGAACCGACTCACTCTGTACTGACTCTAATGTAACCGTGTAACCTGTCAACCGATAGCAGAAGCCTTTATTTCTCGTGCATCTTAGATGATTGTGTACATACAAATAGATTACATTATTGATGGATATCACATACAAATGCACGTCATGTTATCTTAGTAGTTATGTTAAGTTAAATGTTTGTTACGTGATTGGTTAGCTGTCACCAGGAGACTGTGCACCAGACTACTGAACAAGACCGTAACCGTGCCTAATGCATGAGTCATGTAATCAAGCGGGTGTCTAGGTTCTCGGCAAGTTTGAGTTATCAACCGATAGCAGAAGCCTTTATGTCTCGTGCATTTTAGAATTGTGTTCATGGAAATTCATATGCTACATTACCAAGGGGAAAGAATAAGGCCTATATCACATACAAATACACGTAATGTTGATATGTAAAGTTAAACGCGATCGTTTTCGGCTTGGTTTGTCTGTTTGTTGGTTTGTTTGTCTGCTTGTCAGCAGGATTGTAGAAACGCTACTGGCCCAATTTTAATCAGAGTTGGTGGAATGGTGTAGCATGGGCCAAGGAAGAACCCATTACATTTTGGAACGGATCCGATTTACATGGTGGATACAGAAATTATTTTTCACTTTTGTATACAGCATTTGGTGTCGGAATAATCAGAAAAATTTGTATCTGACTGCAGAAATTCACAATGCATTAACATTGTGAGATAGGGCATGCCTTGGCAGAGGTCTGCGCTCTCCGAGTGCCCTTCTAGTTTTTTTTTCATTTTGTTTTAAGTGACAAATTCTGCCAGTGCTGTAAAAATATTCCAAGCTGGTTCAGAGGTCAAGAATAAACTCAAGATTATTTTATAATTTTTATTTTATTAATCTCAACCTCTCAATAATTAATCTCTTTTGTGGGATTATATTTCAGAATCTTAAATAATGAGCCGCACAACTTTTTAAAAATATCTGTGTTTAATTTTAGTATAGCAAATGTAGTTTTCTCCCTTTTCCCCTGACTGGGTTTTTAACACAGCTATTTAATTTTTTTTTTTTAATGTTATTTTCATCTATCAACAAGCAGCAAAAAGTAACTTTAAAGAAAGCTGCTTGCATCAGAAGTTAGGGGTTTGCTCCAGGACCAAAAGGACTCTGATGGATCAATTATGAAAGAAAGTTTTGTCGGTAGAGCTGTCGAATTGTATAAAGGCTGCAAACCACTCGCTCTTTAAAGAACAAGTTGCCACACAATGACTGTTCTGCCAGCAGATCATGGATGAAAGGAAAGCTCCTATTTGAAGTAAAAAAGAAATTTGGAAGAGCTTTATTCATTTTGGTGTGTTTCAGTGAAGCTGACAGTGACACTTTTCTTTGTTCTGTCATTCCTCTGTAGCTCTCTCTCTCTCTCTCTCTCTCTTGTCTTTTCTTTCTTTCTCTATCTGCTCAGTGGTGCAGGCAGTGTACAGAGAAATTGCAACACTGACAAAAGACAGAGCGATTTAAGATGAGTTTCCTGCATGTGTGTGTATGTGTCAGAGGTGAAGAGTGGCTTATTTGCTACCCTTCCTCCTCTTTCTCCTTCTCTCTATATTTGTGACAGATGGGAGTGTTACCAGCGATAGATAGCTGCATTTTCTTCTACTTAGCAGGAAATATGCCAAGATGAAGTTTTTATGTCAGGACGCCATTGCTTTTATTTTACAGAGAACAACTGCTTTACACACGCACGCACGCACGCACGCACGCACAAAAAGGCCTACACAAAGCAGTAAAAACATGAGAGGTGGTGTCCTGAGTTTTTAACAATTCACGCTGTTTCCTGAATCTTAATCTCTGTATTTCTGATTTAGTTGAGACTTTTTTTTTACTTACTTACTCTTACTGTAATACATGTGTCCAGAAACCTCATGCAAGCAGGCATTCGTCTATCTTATCTGCACACCCGTATGCTCTCTGCCTCAGGTGTGAAAGGAGCTGTTCAGAGACATTGAAATGGTGTGTGGAGGATTTGAGGGCTCTTTGTGGGCCAGGAAAAGGTAAATGTCACCTTCCCTTCGGGGTTGCTGCTCTCAGGCTGTCGTTGCACTGAAGAGGGAGTGCTGACAGTTTAACAGTCTGTAAAGGTTAAAAAGGTAAGACTGTTCTCTTTGTCTCTCCTTATCTCTTCACTTTTTATTCAGCCTTCTCCTTGTATGTCACCAACCCTCGTGGTCACTCTGACCTTCTTGGCAAATCACGACATATTGAAAACATTTTGAAGGACAGATTCACTTCCTCCAAACCATTAAACCTGCCAGGGATTGTATGAATGTTTACAAGAATGAGGAGAGGCAGCTACTGGGCGTAAGGTCTTTTTTTATTTTATATTTTTTTCAGGTGAAGGTGTTTACATGCACATTAAGGCCACATGAGTAGGCTACACAACTGAGCAGAATATTTCTGTTCACCTGTGGGGCCTCAGCTGCAGATAAAACTCCACAGATCGACCACCACCTGCTGCACTCTTTGATTACAGTATGTGATGTTTACTTCTAATACAGGGAGAAATAACCATACTTCTAATACAGGGAGAAATAATCCTTCTGATAGTAATTCACAGAGCTTGAGCACGGAAAATAAATAATAAACAGATTTTTAACATTGCATTGAGCCAGAAATCTTAACCACTATACCCGTGGTCTGTGAATGAGAATTATCAAGGGGCATTATTATTGCATGAAAACATAGGTGGTGGGTTTTTTTTACCAGTATTGCTTCATGATGTGTTTAGGAATGATTATTTAAGTCTTTTCCTCCTTATCTGACCTCTTGGAAATTCATGGCATTAGTGTGACAACGAAAATGCAAATAGAAAAAAATAGGAGAAATGTCTTTTTCCACCACAAAGCATTGAACACGGCAAAAAAAAAGAGAGGAAATAGTCTTACATAGAATATGTGCAGTGAAATGGCCAAGGTTGTTGATATGTGTATACGTTTGCTTTGATTTAAGTGCAGAAAAAAGCTTTGTCACGTTTAGTCGTACTGAGCTGCATCACCATCATCACAAGTCAGCAGCTTTATACAGATGTCACTCTGTGAAATTGTTCAGTCACTATTAAATTGTGAAAGCACCTTGACTGGATTATTCCCGAAATAATAGCACTCTTTTTTCAGGTGTGTACACCTCACTTACTCACTGAACTTCTTTTGTGTGTCGCTCTTTGACTCTTTCTTTCTCTTCAATCACCAGAATAGCAGCCCTGCTGAGTAGAGAGCAAAACAAGGTGTGCTGATCATTTCATTGACACTTGATCCCCCTACACACGTGCACACACACGCACACGCACACGCACACGCAGACCAGATTGTTTTAGTGGTGTTGATTTGTTTTTCTTATTTTAGAATTCAACTTCCTCCCCTTCCTTCCTGATTCAGAACTCATTTCCCGACACTTAGTCCACCAGGACCTCTGTGTACATTTGTCCGTGTGTGTGTGTGTGTGTGTGTGTGTGTGTGTGTGTGTGTGTGTTTTGACCATAGCGTTGCATGATGCACAGAGGTTTCATTCCAGACAGATGAGATGTTTATCCGACCTCAGGACTAAACTCGAAGACAGTTCACTTTGTGGGTATCAGAGAGAAATTGTCCGTTTGTTATTATATCAATCTAAATTTATATTACGGTGTATTCTATTTTTCAGTATTTGGGCTCTACTGCCTAATATAGGCATACAATAAAGACTAGGTATGATATATTTTTTTATTTTTTGTTGTTGCACTGCACCTCCTGTGACAGTGTTTATAGATCTATATAAAGTCTAACTTGGCCTTGTGCTGCTTTTAGAAAAAGAGCGATGCAGAAATGGCAGAAGACATCTCTGCGGAGGGATAATTCTCTTCTATAAATCCTCATTTTGCTCTGTGTTCTCCTACTGTATAATTCAATTTCAATTTAATGTGCTTTACTGACATGAAAGTAAAGCACAATTTTCCCAAAGCATCTATGTAAAATATTATTGCACGAGTATTTGTTTGTCATTCCTGCTTTGTCCGTCCATCACGCTGATTCTTGTAACGTCATTTGTGTCTTAATACTTGTGCAACAAAATCCAAAGACAAGTCATAGGACATATGTTTTCTGAACTACCACTCCTGTTGTTAAGGTCTGGTTAATGTCAGGACCAGAGTACACAACATAAACCATAATTATGGCCTGATCTGACAGGGAATGGGAATGAAAATAAGCGTTGGGCATGACAATTTGTTTTATCAAGTGGAAAACAAATTACTCTCTCGTCTGGTCTGACTGTGGCGCCTTGGACCACACTAGAGCTAACACCGGTACAGTTTGTGACTCACACAGCTAACACACAACAGTCCCACAGTCAAATTCACATAAAACAATCCAAGAGGAAAAGTGATGCTGAACACACCTCAAGATTTTTTACACAACAGTCACAAGGAATCTTGTGTCTTTTACGTAGACACGGGCCATTTTTAGCATTTGAACAAATGATCGATGCTTGTCGTTTGTCTGGTGAGGAGAGTGTCTGTCTGCACGTCATCTGTCTCTGCATTGCTCCACTCAAAATCCATCTGGCTTCCTCCACCTCCTTCCCCACTTTTCACTTCCTTCATAATAGGATTCATAAATCCAGACACATGTCCTCTTCAATTCAGACAATGGGGGACCCTCAACACCCACCAGGAGGAAATAAGGAGTCTGAAGCAAATAGAACTTTCTGACTCCCTGTCAGCGTGTGTGTGTGTGTGTGTGTGTGTGACTCTCTCCCCCACACAAGAAGGCCCCAATACCCTATGATATCATCACGGGTGACTGTCCAATATGACAAATGTGAGGAGACAGGCTATAATGAGAAACATTGTTGGAAGAGGGGAAAAAGATGGACGGCTGAATGTGTGTTTGTGTGCGGAAAAAAAATAAAGAAGTACAAGCGAAAAAAGAGGAAAAAAAAGAAATTACAGGATGAGAAAGTCCCTTAAAAATTCTAGCAACAGGCTCCTCCTAATGACTTTCACTTCCCCTCATCTTCTCCCCATGTGCTCATATCAACCCTGTAACTCACCAGCACTAATATCTAGACAACTCAGAAAGAAGGTGGAGTATTTCTGAGCCTCCTGACTTTCCAATTATAAGTCCATTTGGTCACGGATATTTGAGGAGCGAGAGCAGAGAGAAAAAGGGAGAGAGAGAGAGAGAGAGAGAGAGAGAGAGAGAGAGAGAGAGAGAGATTGGAATATTTGGATATTCTGCGAGGTCGTTCCTCTCTCCATCATCGCTTTTGCCCTCCGATCAATTTCCCATTCCATAACCTTGGAAACTCTTCAGAGTCACACCAAATCAATGAGTGCTCTCTCATGAAAAACTGAATAATTATCCAAACTCTATGGATCAGAAAGATTGCGCTCGGTCATGATTTATTCATGTATTTCTTATTTTATTGAGGCAGCGCTGCTTAATAGAGCTGTAACGAATCAGATGGATGCTGACGGCTTAAAAAAATAAATAAAGAGAGAGAGAGAGAGAGAGAGAGAGAGAGAGAGAGAGAGAGATGAAAGGAGAGGAGAGACCGGCTGTCAGGATTGATTGAGTCAAATGGACTGATGGAATGACGAGATGGATAAAAGGATGTTACAGTCTCCATCTGCACTGCAGAATTACAGTATATGATTGAGTCACCAAAGTCATTTATTTATACCTCCTTTTTCTCAGCTTAATGTCAGACAAATACATGTTTAGTCTTAGCCTATTAACAGGTAACAGATGATAACTTCATACCAGTTGTGTAAAAATAAAAATGTATAGTTTAGTTTAGTAAAATTAAAGATAGGCCAAATTAAAGACAGGCCAACTTTACCAAAAAAAGTGAGTAAATTCCTATTTTCATTGTTCTGATTTTGATATTTTATTACATTATATTTATTAAGCTGACGCTTTAATCCAAAGTGATTTACAATAAGTACATTCAATCATGTGGGGACAACAAGACTGTTCTCATTCCCAGAGAGATACTGATACTTTGTCAGGGCCCTCGGCGTCTGATACCGTACCAAGGCACCCTTTAGTGTTAAACGCAGCAGGCTTTCTATTAACTCCAACGTAAACCCATCAGCGGGAATATTAGCAAAATCACTCACTCGATCACTACTCTTTACTCATCATTTCGGGAGTTTGATGTAGAGGACTATATAGTGAGCTCATCGGCAAAATGAAGAAAAAAACCCCACTTTCAGACACTACTCGCGTCATTTTCTCAGCGCCGTAATTTACGTCATTGCTGTCACACAATTAAAAGATGTCAGATCAATGCAGCTAGTGGACCATCGATAATACATACAGACATGCATTTACTTACATATCAATTGATTGCTCTGTAATTTGCTCGCCTTGTTAAAAAAAGAATGGTCCTTTAAATATCTTCTCATATGGTTCACAGTGAAACAAAACTGATAATTTGTCAGAGACGTCTTCATGCGGTCACTTCACAATCCTTCTGTGCCTTTTAATCTCCTGTCAGATTCATTTTTTCATGTTTTCTTGTGTTGCCTGACTTCCTCTGACACGAGCAGTAACAGGGATCCATGTTCACTGTCCAATAAGTACAAATAGGGAGGAAGTGAAGCGCTTTAGTTTCCTCCTGAGGGAACCCATGGATGATCACACAGATGACTAACACTGACCTGTATTGATCACAGTCGAGACAAGGCCCTTTAACGTGCTCTTACAGACAGGAGGATGTTGTGTGCCAGATATAATTATGGTCTGGACTCTTTTCTTTGCGCTTCACTGACGCATATCATATTTAGATGGCCCGGAGGCAGACAAAAAAGGAATAATAGAATATGCAGCAGTCACAGCTATTTGTGTTGACTTGAGCACCTTTATTGTCTTATTACCATCACAAACGCAAAATAGTGACTTACCTACAGAGCGAAATGTACTATTCTACAGCAGCCAGCACACAGTGTGCTGGCATTAAGGGAAACACAGACATGGAAATTTTAAATGTAACGCTTCAATCTAATTCAGAGGGACAAAATGAAAGAAAGAAAAACAGGGCATGATTGACAGCTAAAAACAAATTGACAAATCTGTGTATTCAGCCATACGTTGGAGTGTTTGAAACCTACTGAGGATCCGACACTTTTTGGTCTCAGAAATAATGGAGCAACACCAACATTTCTGGTCTTGTTTTGGCGATTCTGTTCTATTTTAGAAGAAGGCAAACACTTTGAGTCATTGACAAGACAGGGAGTTGTCGGGGATTTCATTCTTCGAATGAGACGAGTGAGACAGTAGCGAAGGAGAAGGTGGGCTCTGATAAAAGACAGAGAGAGATTATGATGTTTTGTCCTTGTTAGACAGATGACAAGCGATGTATGGTCATAATAAGTTATGGATTTGAAAGTTATCATCCATTAAATCATATAAATCCGTAAATTCTGTACAATGTTAATTTGTAAATGCACTGTTTTATGGGTCACTTCCTCTACATGTATTGGGGTCGGATCAAGTTCTCCCCTAAAGTGAACTGAACTCTAGTGCACTTGAAAGCGAACCGAAACCCACGTTTTCAGGCAAAACAGAGTTTGGTTGTTTGGTCCATATCAGAGATCGAATCCGCTTTCACACCACCCCAAACCAACCACAGTATCCCACCAAATGCTTGGTTCGGTTAAAACAGACCGCCCTGAAGAACCCGGCTTTTTCTGCAAACTTCCATTGCAAAGGCCACATAACAAATAGCAATAACAACGAGCAAAGACACAGGCCAACTATTTGGGGATGATATATGCACAAAGGCACATTTAATATTCATCAGGAACATTGATCACAGCTACGTTGTTTTTACTACTGGTCTCTAGAGTACTCTTAATTCTTAAACACCATTGTAAATATGATAATATGTATTTCGATTGCTCTCTCTTTCGCTTTTTCTCTCCCTCTCTCTCCCTCTCTTGCACTAACGCACGCACGCACGCACGCACGCACGCACGCACGCGCACACAGTTTTACAGGCTGCAGGGACCATCATAATGCATCATAAGAGCAAAAGGAGAATTCCCTAAAGCAAACTGAAATAAATGCCATTTTAGCCCGCACTAAATCATCTGTTAGTGCTGGTGGTTTGCCAAACTGTGTAGAAAAAGAGTGCACAATAAGAAAACGGGGAATGATTGTGTGCTGTGGAAAATGGTTCACTTTTTATGAAAAATTGCCCATTCTTGTCTCATACACGCATCCATTTGAATGAAATTGAGTGTTAGTACAAATGTTTTGACTGTCAGTAAGAGTTGTTCGAACATAAAGTTTGAGAGCGGATTTAGAGGTTATCAGACAAACCATTTCTAGATTCTTAATTTCTACAAATATGTTATTAGACAGTCTTAGAAGCTGGCTGAAGGTTGCGATCAAGGTAAGACAAACATGACAAATGCCAAGGCAGAATTAAATTAGACTGAAGCAACACCAAACATTGATTTAGAAATACGATACAGTGAAAGACAAACCAAAAATGTTAAGCTTGAGATTATGGCTGATTATAAAATGTGAAAGATCTCCATAACAATTTTCCAGAGCCTACAGTGACACCTTAACAGACCTTAAAAGAGAAAATGGTTTGCAATGGTTGACAATTAATTGTTTTGTTGACTGCCAAAACAATTAGAAATGAATCTGTATTGAAATATTTTCATCTAATGAGCAAATGTAATCACATCTTTCAGAGTAGAATAGTAGAATTGTTGGATAGCTACAATTGGAGAACAAAAACAATGAGTTAATTACAGAAAAACATAACAAAATATAAACTAATGCAAAATACAGTATATGCATTGATGTAAAGTTACAGTACATGTGAATGCTTTACTCAATCGGTGGTGGCTTATAAAGGCATATGAGAAAACTTTAATTATGAAAAATAAAGCATTATTTATAAAATAAAATATCATGGAACTTTTTGCAAAAGTAGTATTGTAGTATGCCTGTGCACTCTAGCTGTCTGTAGTTTCGATGTCGGTATTTACATCGAGTAAAGATCTTACCTGAAAGGGAAGCGGCCCTTCATTGCTCCGTTAATTCTTCCTTGCAAACAAAGATCTTAGTGGATCTTTGTTTGGAGACACGTGTCACATCAAAGAGGAAAAACTGTGATCAACTTCAGATGATGAAGAGATCATGGTTATCGGTTGTGAGAGAGGGAACAACCTGAAAAGAAGAAAAAAAAAGAGGTTAGATGAAGGAAAGGTAGACGGGGGAAAACTAGAGAATGAGATCAGGTGATTATAATTATTGTGTCTGAGAGGAGGGAGGAGAAGAAAGGTGAAAACAATCAATGAAAGATAGATGAAGGGAAAGACAAATGAAGAGTGACAGAGGCAATGAGGGAAAGATGGTTGATTGGCTCTTATAACTGTATCCATGGGGACAACCCTCCATACTGTACATGAAAGGGCTGTGTGTGTGTGTGTGTGTGTGTGTGTCTGTGTGTGTGTGTGTGTATATAATCTAAGGTTTGTTATTATAAAATCTACTTATTACTGTTTGAAATTCATGCAATTGTTCAACTTATATTTATCAGGGTAAACCTGACTGAACCGCATGATGTGTTCCAGCTGCAGCTTACTTCACTTTATATAGTCTTACCATACATATACTGCATGTTTTTCTTTTGTAACAAGAACAATTGTTTCGCTTGCTCTCAAAAAAAAAAGGATCAGCCAGTCTTACCCTAGTTTCAAGGCTGAATTCAAACTGATGTAAAGCCCAGTGTAGCACAAGTTAAGAGTTGTTCAATACTGACCTCAGGACAGCACTACGACATACATCACATCCTACATATGATGCAATTAACACCATTTCCTTCACAGGTCTGCCACACATTCTTGCCCTGATTAAAAGAGAAAGGGTTAGAAGGAAGTTCAAACAAGCATCCTGTGTAACCAAAAAACAACAACACTCACCCATTATTGCAGAGACATTCAATTTCTAGCAGCAGAGCTTCACCTTGGCTGTCTGTTCCAATGGCAGTGTTCTGGATGGGAAGCCAGTGAGGGATCATTAACCTTTTATTTGCACTAACGACTCCTACTGAATACATATTGGCACAAAACACCGGTGAGCAGCAGGCAAACATGTTGCTATCAGTTCTAAAAAAAATAAAATAATACACACTGATCTAAACCTACCTTATAACACTGTGCTATAGTGTATAAGTACAACTGATTGACAACTAAAGACCCAATCACAAGGTTTGTTTAACAATGTATATATACTATGGATTTACTCTTATCTCATTTATCTAAAATGCATTTTTGTATGCTTTCATGTCAACACTTTCACTAACATTAGGTTGGACACCTAATTTTCCTGCTGGGACACAGACTTACGAAAATAACATCACCCTAACTAGCAGTTAGTTTGACCGGCGGTGAGATGTTGCTGTTGGTACAGCTAGATTTGGTTCATCAAAGACGCTAGCAAAGTAACACAGTGCAGAAAATAAGCACAGCAGAAACGTCAGATAGGTCGAACTATCATGTTTATCTATAAATCTTTAAAGGGGTGATAGAATGCAAAAGCGAGTTTACCTTTTTATAAATGAATAATGACAGTTCGGTGGGTAAAATGGGCATACAGAGAACCTCAAAGTTCCATTGACACCTCATTCCTCTGCAAATCTCACAATTTGAAACTGCCGCTGAAAACCGGCGAATCCAAACAAAGCTAATAGTTGACGTCAACTCGGTGGCTGTACCTTATTTGGCTCTGGTCTGTACCTTTGTCACTCCCCAAAATGTACATACAGACCACTGGTCTGAGACCAGCTGGTTTTCTGAATGTAGGTCGCATAGATCTCAGACACTAGTTTAGCTGCGAGAATGCTTTGTGTACTTACAGGGGAATTACAAAGAAGAAAGTTTTGGAAGTTTTTCAAGGATATTGAAAATGAACCACGGTCGTAAATGCAGTGTTCCAGGCTGTACAGGGAATGCTGACACTTTTCACATTTCATCGCAAGCTGCTGGTCGTGTTGCTCCAGGTAAGCGGTAGTTGATGGTTCAGTTACCCCAGAAAAGGTGACTGTGCGCTGGGTACAGAGCACCATGAGGTGCCGCTCGTGGAGCTCCGTCAGGTCAGCGTAGCTGGTGGTCTAGTTACCCCAGAAAAGGTGAGAAGGTCAGACTCAAAAGTTAAAAAAGGGATCGTGTTGCTGCAAGAGTGCATGGCTGCAGCCTGGAGACCTCCCATCTCATGCATCCTGTCTCATGCCTGGGCTTCAGGCTGCCACCATACCCGACTCTGTTGCGGTGCTGTGTGTTGTTCATCCCAGTTTTGTTAAAAATAAATAAATGATACCAAGCAAAGTATGGAGGGAATCAAGTAAATGCTGTTGAGACCTTGCCTCTTGTCTCATAACATCTCTTTATTTTATTTTTTATTTGCTTCCTACAGACAGGAACTGCTGCTGAAAATCTACAATAGTATACAAGAGGCATGTTGCCATGTCTCTGGGTGTTTTGGGGTAGCACGTGGCCCAACCCAGAAGCTAGTTTGTCTCTTTTGTCCACAATGTGTCTTTACTGTACATACCCCAGAGTGTGTCCTTTGACTTTATGAATACAATCTATAATCCATAAATATCTTTACCTTTTGTCCAACATTACTCTATATACTCCTTAACTGCCAACAGTCCAACTTCCATAATAAACATTTCTCTTAGATTTTCTTTTTTTCATTCAAACACATTTTTCAGGTCCTTGTACAGCTGTCATGTTCAAACCATGCAACACATGTATGTCTGTGGTCAGGACTGTATTAAATTTGTCAAGGTCTTTGTTGCATGTGTATCCATGCATTTATATTTATGTATCTTGTCACAGATGGCGGGTATCACTCACTGTTATCAACCCCGCATACAGAATCTGTTTTTTTTTTTTTAAATAGAAATACGCAGTTAAATGCCTTATGCGTACCTCAGTGTTTTATCATTTTTATGTCCAGTGTCCATGTGTGAGTTTTCCTTTATAGCCACGTTCAGTGTGTGGATTCTTGTCACGGCCTCTGGATCACACACAATGATTGGGTGTGTATCCTTGTGCATTCACAGTTTTTCAATGTCCCTGTATTTCTTCCTCAGGATGGAAACCTGGTCCCTGAACAACACAGGGTCCAGCCTCATCTGGGAGTGCACCAGGGGCATGAAACCCAGCCAGTGACTGAAGGCGTTCATGCAGGTCTGTCGCTGGGCAAAGTGGTCTGGGTCGGCCCACCGAGACGACTTGGAGCCCTTGGTTTAGAGAAACAGAGATGGACAGAGAGATGGTGAAGATAAATGTAAGGGCTCAATCAACACAGCTCTGTAGCAGCTGATGTTTGTAATAATAATTTAAAAGAGAATGCTGACAATAATCCTGACTGTGTCACAAATACCTGCAATAACAGAAATGAAATATTATTGACTGACCATTTAATAATACATTATGTAAAACCCATTTGAAAGAAATCTTACAGTAAAAATGTAAACTTCTATTTACAGTGCAGCACAAGAAAAATGCTTTGTCCTGTCCAGGTTGAAAAGTGCTATAATCAATTCACAATTTTACCATTTGCAATGAGCTAAAAAAGAACAAGGATTGCTATGTGTAGGTGTAAGTAAGTAAGTAAGTAAGTAAGTAAACTTTATTTACTGTATATAGCACCTTTCACAGACAAGAAGGGTCACAAAGTGCTTTACAGAAGGAACAAATAAAAGAAACAACAACAAATAAAATACACAAAGCCATATTGCTAACTAAATGCTTGCCTAAAAAGATGTGTCTTTAGGTGTTTCCTAAAAGTGTCAGCAGAGTCCAAGGCTCTCAGGGCTAAAGGGAGAGAGTTCCAGAGCCTTTGAGACACCACAGAAAATGCACGATCACCTCTTGTTTTAAAACGTGTTCTGGGAACAGTTAAAAGGTCTTGGCTTGAAGACCTCAGAGAGCGACCAGAAGTGTGTGCGTGCAATAGATCCTGGATGTAAGAGGGAGCTTGGCCATGCAAGGCTCTATAAGTAATGGTTCAAATTTTAAAATGCACTCTAAAACCGATCGGTAGCCAGTGAAGAGCCTTAAGCACAGGAGTAATGTGCGATCTCCTGCTGGTATTAGACAAAAGTCTTGCTGCTGCATTCTGTACAACTTGCAATTTGTCCATGGATGATTTGTTTAAACAAGTGTACAGTATATTGCAATAATCCAAACGAGAGGAAATAAAATAATGAACAAGCATCTCCATCTCTTTCTTAGAAACCACAGATCTAATCTTAGCAATGTTCCTAAGATGGCAAAAACAGGAACGAACCACAGATTTCAAATGACACCCAGATTTCGCACAGCATTACAGTCAGAGAGTGATAGAGCCCCAATGGCCATGTGTTACTGAGTAGAGGTGGAATCACTGGTTGTCTGACTTCTGTGCATTTGCTGCGACACTTGGTTACTTCAGGCTGTCTGTTGTTTTTGTTGGTGGAGTTTCAATTTCGACTTTACACTTTTATACATTACAAGCCAGGAGGGGGGCAGCATCCAGCAGTGCTATGAAGTATTTGAGCCCGGCTTTCATTTCCTCTCTGTGGACGGTCTTGGCTGCCAGGTTAGATGTCTAAATGACTGAATACAAATGCTTTATTTGTCTCCCTAGAAAGAATAACTTTGAGTGTAGTAACAAACTTAAAACAGCTTTTTTTGATTGAGCTCATCCCACAGAATATGATGCCTTATATCTCATCAACAAACAAGGAATAGCGGCATGCTGACTTATTCCTCAGCATCATGTGCACTGATGGTGGCCCTCTTGCAGACCAGCAAAGACAGGGAATTTGACGGTTCAGGGTAGTAGGAGCGCCTCCATGCTGATGAAGCCGCTCCTTAACATGGACAGCCTGTCATGATGTAGCAGAAGGTGTAGCTCACAGTAACACATACTGTTTCCACCACCTGCTCCTCCAGAGGATCCAGGTTCATCATTCTGTGGAGCTGGTCGACCCGGCCAGCTGTTTCACTCTGTGGGAATCTCCTAAGTAGTAGCTGACACTTCAGCAAACAGCAGCACAGGAAGTCAAACTGGTAGAAAACACATTGTTAGGAAGTGCAGCCTGCTTTGCCATTTTTTGGCTGCAACTAGCAGGTTGTGTAATTCACTCTGCCAGTACAGCCATGGTTACCTGGGAGTTTTGCAGAGCCAAAAATGTTGTAGCTGATCACAAATTGTATTCTGATTTTAGAGGCTCTTGCTGTTGGTTATTGTCCACATGGACTGCAGCTTTTTCATCTCACCTTCCTCTTTTAGAAACAGTAGGACAAAGAGTCCGTGGTGGGATGTTTACAACCTTCAATTGTTCAACCTGGTACAACAAACCAAAGTTATCACCCTATAGTATATTTCTATGGGACTCAATGAAGATGTGAGCATGCCAGCTTTGTGAAAACCAGACTGGTGCATGTGAGACATTGGCCAATGAGTGTAGTCCTTTCTCCGTTGTAACATTAAGGGGACCCATCTGCATCTTCATTAGCCTGTCCCCCAGTCTGGATGGACTTGATGATGTTAAAGCTCCGTTAAAAGGCAAACACAAATACTTCCAGTAAGTTCCAGCTCCGGTAGGTCACTGAGATATTAGATTATTCACTACAGGTATTAGAACTATGCAATTGTTGTGCGTTGTTTCCCGTCAATAGTCGAAGCATTTCAAGTTTCCTGCATAGCTGCTGGACGACTCCATGATGCTATCGTCTCCTGCCGCTCTGTGTCCTCAGCTGGTTATCTGAGATGGACAGCAGGGAGGGAGGGGTGGGCCCCCAAGTGGCTGCTGGGAGATGAGTTGGAGAAGGGGCAGTGGAGGGCAGAAGCTTATCCTTTGATAAGCTGTGGCATGGCGTCGTGGAGTTGGAGCAGATTCCTCCTGTGTCCTGCAGGAGGGTGGCAGCTGGGGCTGCTGAGGGTCAGGTAGAATAATGAAACTACAAAACATCAACTCAGAGAAATGGTTTGGCACCTTGAATGAAACATGAATGAAAAATGAACAAATAAATGATAAAAAAAAATCAGCCAGAAATATCAGTCATCACTTCTGTTGCTTCATGAAATCTGGCAGTCAAAGTTTCCTAAAATATTTCACCACTTTGCCTCAAGCAAAGTCACAAATCAGGGGTGAGAGAGGGAGAGGCAGGAACTTAGGATACTCAAAAAGGAAGGAAGAAAGAAAGAGAGAGCGAGGGAAGAAGGGAGTAAATATATGTTTGCCGTGCTGCCTTCACAATTAAGACATTAATCACGGAGTCCATACTGCCGAGTCATCGTCCTGCCTGTGGTCAGGCCATCAATCAGAAGCTGACATAGGGCTGGCCACAAGAAGCACAGACACACACACTTTTACACACACACAACATGCACATATATGGATCTGAAAGAGAAGGTCAGGGCTGCATGTAGCCTGAAGCTAATATACTCATTCAACACAAGGAGGTGATTCCATTTTTATCTTATATATATATATATATATATATATATATACACAGTATCTCACAAAAGTGAGTACACCCCTCACATTTAAGTAAATATTTCATTATATCTTTTAATGGGACAACACTGAAGAAATGACACTTTGCTACAATGTAAAGTATTAAGTGTACAGCTTGTATAACAGTGTAAATGTGGTGTCCCCTCAAAATAACTCAACACACAGACATTCATGTCTAAACCGCGGGCAACAAAAGTGAGTGCACCCCTATGTTAAATTCCCTGATAAAGGCATGTCGGTTAGCCTAATAGCTGGTTTGATTTGCATTAAGAGATGATCTTATGGAAAGTACCCCATACCAATCTCTAGGTATGGTGAAGGGTATGTGATGATGTGGGGGGGCTATTTTAATTCCAAAGGCCAAGGGAACTTTATCAGAATGCATAGTATCCTGGATCCATGAAATAATTGGCCTTCAAAATAAAAATCTGCCTGCCTCTATGGG
This sequence comes from Perca flavescens, assembly GCF_004354835.1. Taxonomy (NCBI): domain Eukaryota; kingdom Metazoa; phylum Chordata; class Actinopteri; order Perciformes; family Percidae; genus Perca; species Perca flavescens. The sequence goes on along the minus strand of NC_041348.1, from coordinate 25,810,190 downwards.
AATTTAACATAGGGGTGTACTGACTTTTGTACACATTTACAGTTATACAAGCTATACACTTAATACTTTACAGTGTAGCAAAGTGTAATTTCTTCAGTGTTGTCCCATTAAAAGATATAATGAAATATTTACTAAAATGTAAGGGGTGTATTCACTTTTGTGAGATACTGTATATATAAAAAGGTCAAGTCTCTTTAGAACATGTTTAAACCACTGCCAAGCACTCTTAAATGTACCCAGTGGACATTTTGACCGATAGCAGCGCTATGGAGTAAACATTTGATAAAGGAGTCTCCATTTTGTTTGTATGCAGCTGACATGACACACATGGCTGCTGACTGTTTTGCACTATTCCACTGACCATGTGCCAAGAAACATAGAAATGTACAAGCAAAAGAGAGGAAAGAAGAACATGCAGGCTCCAAATATTTAAAGAAATCGGCTCTGCAAATGTTTCGTGTAGAAAGACAGTGTTGGTTAGATTATGTTTTTTATAGAAACTTGGGAACTACTTATTGTATCATGGCCTTGAACATTGCAGACACTCTTGTGTCAGCACGGATTAATTTAATGTAATTACCAATTATAATCTTTTTATAGTTATTTTGCTTTCTGTCTTGTGTAGGTGTATGGAAATTGCTGTTCATATCTCATCGTGTACAACATTATTAGCTTTGATAGATTATTTTTTTAAACCCTGAATCACTGAGGTGACCCGCCTTAAATTAAATTTGAATTAAAAAAGACAATTTTCGATGGCCACGATTGAATTAAATGTAATCAGTATGTCAGTTTTCATAGATTTATCAAACTGTTGGACTGCCAGACTGCTATGACACACCACATATTTAAGGTTGATGTATGCCTTGTAACTGTGCCTTGTATCTGGATAATTGCCTACATGTCATTCTTTTTGTAAACCACCCCAATAACCTAGAAGACAAGAGTCTAATCCATCAACACAGATAGTACATGTTCATAATTTTGCATTTATTAAATACAACTAGCAGTCCCAGAGTGGCACTGAGTGGTAAAAGGGGAAAGATACAATTATAAAAACATGATCACGACAAACACTATAAGAGGATCTGAGGAGTTCATGTTCTACCCATGATATTTTTCTTTTTATTAAACATAGGGTTTCTGGTTAGCTCATAACACTGATGTCTGACCACAACTCATTTAAAAATAAATAAATCAAAATGCATTGTGGCTACAGTCACCAGTCTTGACAAATTTGGAGGACCACGTGCCAATGAAAGCTCTACCTGGCTCATCATGGTTTCCTTGTACTGTTTCTTCTGTGTGACTTTGATTGGCGGCTGCTTAGTAACGGCCGACACCAGGAAGTTCATCAGGATGTCTTCACAATTAGCCATGTGGTCCACCATGGTCAGCAGGCTGGCAGGGACGTAGTGGGTGAACAGGTAGTGGTAGTATCTGACGTACAAAAAAAAACAAGGATGAAGTTATTTGTGTATTTATTTCTTTTATTAAAAGCTGCACTTCTATTCTAATCTGTCCTGTATGGTTGCTGTGTTGCACTCTCAGCAGCATGGGAGCGGTAGATCACTGTAGACTCTCCACCTCCCTGCCAAGGTCTGCTGTCGCCACACACACACACACACACACACACACACACACACACACACACACACACACACTTTCATCCTTTTCTTTTCACTCTTTGACTCATTTTTTTCTGAATTGCGTTGGCATTTGAAATTTAAAAAAACAAAAGGACTAAAGAGTTGCAGTGAGCGTCCTAACAATAGAACAATGAGAGAGCTGTTTATCTGCATGACAAGATGCTTCAAAATCCGTTCGGAGAGCGATGCTCTTCTCTGTTTGATTTACCGCTCTGCTTCATACTTAAACTTTTGTTTATTTCAGTCCCGGCGTTGTGTTGTTGACAATCATTTTATGAGAGGTGGAGAAAGATTGTATCATCCCATTTCCCTTTTCTATTACTCAACTAAAATGAAAAATAAAAATGTGACTGGTGAGAGACTACTTTTAATGTGCTTTATATCTTGTGGAGAAGCATTTTTGTGAAGTAGGGATAGATCAACCTGACAGGTGACGCAGAACAACTGCACTCCAAGGTGAATTCACAACAGTCTTGTACACATTATGATCACATTTCAGATCCAAAGCTTTCTTAAATTACATCATCGCTATGATGCTTTACATGCCTCTGGGATTTCCCCCTTTCTGGTCTATATATCCCTGCCTCTGCTGAATTATTTTTATCCCCGGTGGAGACAACATGTATCTTCCCCTCAAAGTGATCAATGCTACTTCACCAATCGACCATATTATCAATAGAAGTATTTTAAACTAAGTCAAGCGCTGTAACTTGAACAGTCTGTAGTGCTATAGAACGATAAATCCGAGCGACTGTTGACGGTCCCTTTCATGGTTCGTTCAACGTGGTAGTTGAATTTTGCTGAGAAAAGTGAGCGTCACACGGCGGTGACGACAGTTAAGTTTAGGCACCAAAACGACTAGTTAAGTTTAGGAAAAAGATCATGGTTTGGATTCACACACTCCCGAGGAACGAACAAGTGTTTCCTTGGTGTAAGTCGTTTGTTTTCGCTGGGAAGTGAACTCCGCTCTCCGGCTTGGAAGTGCTGTGTTTTATGTTGACACCACGTTGTGCTATTTCATTTTTAAATTTTCCATTGAATGTTGAAGTTCATAAATAAGTGTTTTGGCATGCCTGGCCGAGTGACACTATATCCATGGTGTTGAAAGAGGGATTTAATTCTTGCATGTTTTGCAAGATTTTTTTCACAAATCGCACCCTGCATGTAATCACTATTCATGCATTTTGTTAAGTTGACCTGAGTTCACTGCATCCAAAGGATGTCTTACCTAATGTTTATTGTTAATCATTTGAATTAATGATGTGTAAATATTAAAAGCAAGTGCAAAGCTTCGCTGGTCAGCAGGAGATTGTGTGGTTTTTGTACCTGTGGTAGAAAGCTGCCCCCGTGAGGACCATGGAGTAGTCATTGGTCCATTTGGAGGTGTAGCCCCATCGGGATCTGGAACTATCCCAGTAGTGACTCCTTGCTGGATAACCAACGATACGCTCTGGAAAGCTTTGCCATACAAGAAAGGCAAAATCCACCTGTGGGAGCAGGAAGTAAAGAAAGACGATAGAGGAGAGAAAAGAAGAGGAGGCCAGTGGAAATGAAAAAGGATGATATTGTGGGAGAAAATAAAGGCAAGGGGAAACATTTTGGAAAAAAGAAGGAGAAGATATGGTAAGAGGAAGAGGAAAGGTGACGAGAAAGGAAAAGCACACAGTAATGTTAAAAGGTTAAACAGCTTTCAGAATTTAAACAGCTTGTGGAGGAGATAATCACATACAGGTATAAACAACTTATTCAGAATAGCTATGGCATTTAGTCTGCAAGGCCATCATCCAAACATCCATTCTGCCTCTTCACAACCGGACAAATAGCATTTTAAATGGCATTTCAGCATTGTGAGCAACTTCCCTCCCACCTGAAAAGTTTCCCATCAAATCACATCTGTCTGTCAGATCCTCGTGCATTTCCCTTGACTTTATACGCAATAGGCGATTTGTTAATTTTTAAGAAGGGGGAAGGCCCTGTTCGTTTCGTTCACCTGTGACTAGCGAACTGCTGAATGAAGGACTCTTTTGGTTCTGTATTTTATAATACCATCCAAGACAAAACTGATGGAAGGGCAGTAATCAGAGAAAAAGTTGTAATAACAAATCTGTTATTTCAGCACTACGGACAGCGCCATGGATTTATCAGTGCACAGCACAGTTAGGCTGCTGCTATTTCAGAGTTTTGGTCGGGGCCATAGATTCTAACTTGCACAAACTCAGATTAAGGATCAATGGGTCATGCAGACTAGACTAAAACATTAAACTAAACAATCCCTCTGCCCCTGCACTCTCTCTGTTGCTTGAGGATGTTGAGGGGGGATGGCTGGTTAACAAGGGTCATGCATTTTGGTAATTTTGCTAACAAGGGGGAAGGCATCTCCACTTATATCAACTACTGTTTATAGGCAAACATGCTGATTCTACAATTCCCTTTGCAGTTTGTCTGAACACACCTTCAGGACCATCACCGAGCAACTAGAAAGGCATCTAAATGCTTCACAAGTGTACGATTCTCTAATACACTAATGTGCCGAGAGGGTGCTCATCGCATCTGGAGCTGCATATTCTTTATCCAATCCATTGGTCTGCCCCGCTCCGTATCCCAGTCAGGCTCCCTTCTTCCCCAATAAAGAAGACATTTCATGTAGAGTTGTCTGGAGCACCTTGTGTCCTTAAAGAAACTTGAGCTACCTGAGAAAGAGCCTCTTTGGAATTCAATAACACCGCCAGAGAATAAGGGCATCAGCACATAGCCTAATGAACTACTTTGTAATACACACAGACACACACAGAAACACACACCACCTTAGGAGCCGGGGGAGAAAATTAATTACCAGAATATTAGAGGTAGGGAGACGGCGTCGGGGAGGTGAGCACTGAAAGTGGTGGTTCTTTAGCGATACCTTGCGGCTTCTGTCATGAGTCGCGTGAGCAATTACTGTAAAGTGCCACTGCTAAGCCGAGAGAAAGGTTGGAGCTGCCATTTTCAGTGTAGCCCCTGATGATTTGTGCATGCATTGTGTGTGTGTGTGTGTGTGTGTGTGTGTGTGTGTGTGTGTGTGTGAGATGTGTCAGATGTTTTCACAGCTGTGCTGAAAGGATTAATGATATAATGCAAATATAATTTAGCCTTCAGAGATTAAAAGGTTCTTCATAATGTGAAATGGCATGTGTGTGTGTGTGTGTGTGTGTGTGTGTGTGTGTGTGTGTGTGTGTGGAGTTTACAACTGACAGACTGACAGAACCCAGATTCTTTGCACTCATAATCTGTCTTAATTACGGCTTGAAACAGAGGCTTGATACGACTGAGGAATTCAAGCGGGGACTGAAAGTTGAACAGAGTCTATGTGTGTGTGTGTGTGTGTGTGTGTGTCTGTGTGTGTAATGCATACTAATAGATTCTACAAGGCCAGAATTGATCTGAGGAGCAGTGGGTCAATCCAGCAATAGATCTGTGACAAATCTCTCCCGACATTTGGGTTTAACATGTCCTATGTTATCAGATGAAAAGAAGCTACATCACATTATAGAGCCCTTATCTTCCCCACAGTATATGGTCGTTTGCCAATGTGTTTTTAGAAGTTGTGTTTTCAATCTGTTTTATTTTTATTTTTGCTCCATGTGAAGTGAGGCCACTGCCGCGCTTTCACTGTCAACTTCCATCTGATTTCAGGGTGATAAAAGTGAGGGAAATGACTTCTTAAACTGAGCTTGTATCCAGCAGGTTTAGAGTGCTGTGGCTTTGATGAACTTCCCAACAGTCTCAGTGTGATCCAGGACAACCAGCTAGGATTTAAGGTCCACACTGAGGCCACAAGCAGCTACTGCAGGTGTTTTGTTTGGAAAATATTTGGAATTATAGCTGTTCTCACTAGGTAGCCTTGACGGCTCTTAAAGTGTTCTCCAACATTTATACAGAAATTGAAACAGAATACTGTCAAACCTTCTTCCAGAGTTTCTTTTATTGATTGCTTATGGCTCCTTCTGTGACAGGTCTGTGGTCTAGTACTAGTAGTCTTCACCCCTTGACAATAATATAATAATATGGAAAGTTTTGTGTGTGCCATGCATAGGGTTAGGATGAGGATCAGGTCAAATCTGCTTGAATGTGAAGGTTAATTCACCTTTATAAGTGCATGCAGTGAACATCAAAGTTTTCCTTGGCTTAACAGTATCTACAGTAACACCTCCCAAACACTGTTGCTAACCTTGGTTATGTGTTCTGAAGGTTTGAGGTTTGTCTTAATAATAACAGCCTGTTGTGTCCCTAACTCGGCTTAAAAAAGGCTTTAAAAAAGAATGGGGTTGATACCATGATTTAGTTACTTTTCAGATTATAATATTGGTTATTTAGGATAAATAAACGATTGAAAACCCCTTTTTAGAGATACGTGGTTCTCACAGGACAGCGATGCTACAAAGATTTGACGATCTTATACAATATGATACATTGCTGTAGATTAAACTATAAAGGAGTTAAAATTAGCCTAGGGGCAGACTGGGACAAACGTTTGGCCCTGGCAATTCTATCCCTTACTGGCCCAATTTCAGACGGGTACGTTATTTGCTTTATAATTGCAAAACCCAGGCTCACGTTAGATTATGGCAGCAGCAGCATAAGGTGCACGTACAGGCTTTCATAATTCAATAATACACACACTGGAGCAATTCATTAAACCTTCAAATAAACTACTATGGCACCATCTTAGAATATAATGGAAATGCTTGTACATTTAAAATATATTATTACATACTTAAACACCCAAAACACCAAAGTACGAAGACATAGCAGACCACATGTGAGTTTTTATTTTGAAAAGTAGAAGCCCGACGGCTTCAGGCTGTAGCTGTACAGTCTTGCATATTTTTGCCTAGTGTGAAACGCCAGTGTTGCCGCATTTTTTTCTATTTCCCGGCAGCGCAAGAGCGCATCGGCCCTTCTGGCATTTGCCAGAACTGCCAGATTGCCAGTCCGCCTATGTCTACAGCAGTAAAAAGCAACATACACATTAATACAGCAGGAATATTAATCCACAAACATCAGATAGAATAGGAAAACACTGACAGGGAACATTTTACTGCACTATACTGTAGTACTTTTACTTACATATTTTAATTTAGGTAAGGATTATTTCCACAGTGCGGTATAAGTAATTTTACTTAATCAAAGAATCTGAATACTTAATTACATTTTTTTTTATTAATTTTAATTAATTTATTTGCACAATAAAATCAAGGCAAGAGAAAAAAATTACAATTGTGCAGGTGAGATTAAAAAAAAACCTAGGGGTACAGAAGGAATCTCACCTGAGGAAGAGGACATTTTGTTTTATAATGAGCAATATATTACAACCATGTACGTCAGCATTAGACTGAAATACTTCTTTCAGCATTGCTAAAACTTGCCCGGACTCTGCAACATCCTAGCTGGGTCTTTAAATGAAAAGAGGATAACAATTCAGCCAGTGTTGTTGAAGATCTATTTCCACATCCACCATATTGAAAATGTCTTCCAAAGGGAATAACGCAGCAGCATGCTTGGCCGCCCAATGATAGACAAAAGCTTTGTCAGGTTTTTTCAGTCGTATTCCCTTCTCTAATCTCTCTTCATGGAATAATCATACATTTAATGAGCTGAAACAATGTAATTATGAAATTGGCACAGTCATTCTTCCAATGAGGTATTATAATATGAAAAGTCCTATTAAAAGTGTAATGTTCTCTCTTGCACATTTTCACTCACTTGACATATTTCATATTCTTTCAATAATTCCCCTCACTATGTTAAAAGGGCAATTAGAGGAACGGGTTACTGAGCACAGCAAAGATTCCCTCCACTGCCTCTTTATGTTCCCCCTCTCTCTCTCTCGCTCTCACTCTCTCTCTCTCTCTGACATCTTCTTCCTCTCGTTTCATAAAACAAGCCGTGCACCTATAAGAGTGTAGTTGTACAAAGTCGCTCGTATTGCTGTGCCACAAATTGTAATGCCATAAAGTGTAATTATGATCCCCCCCCCAGCGTAAAAAAGGTGAACAGTGACTTGCTCCCGTCAATGAAACATCTCAGAGTTTGAAGATATATTGGATCTCTTGGGCTCATTGGGCCTCACAATCCATTATGGATTGCATCTTTTACTCGCTGAAAAAAGCTGGGGAGAAACGAGGCTGCTACTTGTAATGACTATCAAAGAAGAAGCACTCATTTAGCATCACAGATGAGCTGTTCCTGATCATTTTACTGATTTTTAGGTTTAAAACATATGAAACATTTTCTATTTTTTATTTTTATTTTGCAAAAACAATTTGAAGAAATGTTATACATAAATCTCGTCCCTCATATTGTAAGTCCTTCACAAAAGGACGAGACAGACAACAGACAAGATAAAATACAAAATAAAAATAAAAACAACACAGTAAATGCACTCAGATAACACTGTTTTCACAGTCCCTAACATTAATGTAAAAATTCATCTACGAGATTGCCATATCTTCAAAAAGTCGGAGGTTCTGTCTTTACTCTTATAATAAAGGTTGAAACTTGTTTGTTTTGGACCATCATCTTCAAAGCATTTTGGGGTTGTGGCGTGTTGTGCGTCCTCAAAAATAAAACGTCACGCTACAGTGCCTACGGAGCCCCCGAGGAGACAGCAAGAAGTATGATTGGTCAGCATGGGCTGCTTGTGTTTTCTCCTACAAGCTTCAGATGTAGTATGATGAATAAACTAAATTAAAGTTGCAATCCCGAAGATTTTCATTAAAATAAAACCTAGGTAGCTGACCTGGTAGAGCGTGCGCCACAGAGGCTCAGTCCTCGCAGCAGCAGCCATGGTTTCAGTTCTTGTCATCCCCCCCCCTTGTCTTTCTTCCCTTTCCAGTCTAAGCTGTCCTATCAAATATAGGCCTAAAATGCCATAAAATAATCTTACAAAAAAAAGCCATTCAATGTATGATATTCAGTAATAAACTTACTTAGTGGTTTACATTGTAAGTGGCGTAGTTCGCCATTCTCGTACTGAATTCAAACAGGCCAGGGCCTACACACGAGGAATTCCGAAGGAACGATGCATTTGTGTAATCCAGCGTTACCAGTTTTAATCACATTGATATCAGCCTCACAGTCATTACAGAGCTGTATTAAAACCTATTACTGCTGCTAGTTTACATTTAAAGTGTTCAACTCGCAAAACATGTAGCTTTTATTGTGCAGAAGTCAGAGGAAACAATGTTTTCAGATAAATGGATGTCTTTGGTTTGAATAAAGGCTGATGTGGAGTCTTGACAAACACATATTTGAGAACTGTGTTTTAACAATCAACAGAACACAGTGTGAGTGGGTTCATATGAGTTTTTTTTGCGGTCCAAGACAAGCTTTTGATTCAATCTTGTGGTTGTACAAAGTGTAATTTTAACACCACAATAATACAAAACTAATCCCACACAGTAAAACCTAAATATACAGATGAATTGAAAAAAAGAAGAAAAAATGGTTACACTTTACTTGAAGGTATCTACATAAGAGTGACATGACACTGTCATGAACGTGTCATAAATATTATGAACAAGTCATAAATGTTTATGACATAACGCTTCTTTTAGTAAGTGTCATTCGGTTTTTGTCATGACAAGTTAGTTAGGATTCATGTGTCATGACTGTGTCATGACACATGAATCATGTCATGTCACTCTTATGTAGATACCATCAAGTAAAAGTAAAAGAAAAAAAACATACAGAACATATAAGACCTCATGGACAAAAAAAGGATACAGCATTTACCTTTAAATGTATAATTTGTATCGTCCTGGTTAATTAGTGTACCTCTGCCTTTTTCATTAAAGAAGCACACCACTACCTCTGCTAACATGTCAAAGTCTTGATTAAAAAAGGGGGAATTGAAACATTATTTCCGCTCTTGACAATGCTTTAGACAAGCCACTGGTTTCTAATTTGTTCTAAAACGAGTGTCAGTGTAACAATCCACTGAGGTGTTTCCTATCCTCTCTCTTAAGTAACGAGTGAGAGTCTAATCAAAGAGGTGCTCTGTGTTTTGACAGTGTAATGATACAAAGGCAATGACTCTCGTAAAACCCCCAACTCCGTGAAAGAACTTTGTTTTTCATTATACCCTCTTCAATGCATTTTCTACTCTCCTTTTCCTTAATTCCTTCCTCTGGTCTTTTCTCCTGCACACTTCTCTCCTTCTTCCCTTCCCTTTTTCTAGTTTGCTTTTCCTTTTTTGCTGCTTTTCCATCTCTTCTTTTCTTTCACTTTTCTACCCTCTCCTTATTACTCCGCTGTACCCTTTCCTCTTTGCCTTTCTCACTTCTCTTTCTCTCTCTCTTTAAAGAGCTTCATTGAAGTTTTTTACAGTAAAATATAAGATTATAAATACAATACATGTTATATATTTAGACAAAACCTCACTTCTCTCGCCTTTCCGTTTCTTTGGGTTAAGTTAAATTAAAAGAACACCATCTTAACAGTACCTATCCAACACCACACATTGCACCTAATTTAATTAAGACGAGCGACGTGGTAATTCCCTGAGCCTCCATGATATTGAAGTCTGTAATCAGAACTCTTTTGTTTGTATTTTAAAAGTTCTTGTCGAACTTTGTTGCTTTGCTAATCGGCTGCATTTTCAGTCGCCCTTTAAAGGCAAAGCACATTTCCCTCCTCTAGTTCAGTGGTCGTTGCAATGTTTGGCAATTCATTTGTAATGAACGGTATTCATGACTGTGCGTGGACTGACTGCCTCATTTCAGAGAGGATCAATACTGTGCTAAGACATCACCACCTTTTGCCACTGGCTGACATAAAACCATGCAGACCGGAGCTGGTTATAAAAACATTTCCAGCGGCTTTTGACCTTGACGTGCAATCAGTTGTTTGCAAAGTTGTGAAAAACCTCTACAAATGTATATTTCTGTTTGTGCCAAATTACCACACTCTGCAAAGTTAGTTCAACATGTCTTACCAGATGTTACTCAGTTACTGCTTTGGAAAGTGCACACTCCAGCAACCCCAGGGAACACCATTAGAGATTGTTTTTTTTGCCCACCTAAAAACATTGGTTAGACTTATTCTAAATGTCTTTTTTCTTGCGACATTAAAAGTGAATATGCATGAATTGTGTGAGCTAACCAGCCAAAAAGGTTATTTTAGAATGAAATACCATACTTTGTGCCATAATACTTGGGTTGGCTTTTTGTTTAGGACATACAGCTTTATAGCATGAAGCTACATATTTAGCGATAAAGACTAATTTTAAAGCTAAAAACATTAAAAAGTAAGCTTGAAACAGTGTTTCTTAACCAACTCATGGCACTAACGTTAGCTGAGTTAGCAAGCTAGTTTCATCAGATTAAATGTGCCAACAACAGCTGGCATTTCAGGCATCTAAAAAGCCGACTAGGAATATCCAGTGGTATTCTGCCGCCATCAGCATTTAAACTGCATATTTTCTGTGCATGAACAGAAAGCTTGACAGATGCATTTCAGTTAAGTTATTCAGTCTGGTTTTAGGCAGGCAGCCATGGTGAATTAGTTTCTTTACTTACTGCTGTTTGGTTAGTAATTCAGTAATTGACATTCTAATCCTGATGTCTGATAATGGTGTTTTGGAGGCCTGGTGTCTTGGGAATGTGGCCGTCTCACCTCATTTTGTTGATAAAGCATCAGTGTCTCAGTTCACCAGTCCATAAAGCGCCAACGTTGTGCTAATTGGTTGATAATTCACCAGCGACTCACCTCGTTTGTTGAGAGAACCGAGTCTTCATCCAGACTGAGAACGGCATCAGTGAGGATGACGTCATGGGGGGAAAAACGACAGCTCATCGTCTGGAGACACAGAAAGAGAAAACTGACATTATTAACAGTAGTTTATTGATATGCAACACAAATTACATTTTTGTGAGGTCATGTGGCAATTAGTCTACTGTATATCCACGACGTTCCATTTCATTGGGTTGCATTTTCTCCAAAACGTTTTTTCTGCTATTTACTCGCAAGACAGGCGATAGCAAACCTAGACTCTTCTAATCCTAAAAAACGTCTCTCACTGACTTTCAAGGTTGTAAACTTATTTCCATTCGGCAGTAGGTGTCGTTCTTCAAGTCGTTTGTCATCACCAAAATACTTTTCTGTGTGCGTGCGTCTTCTGCTTTTACCCTTTGATAAGTGCCAGCTTGTTTTCCGTTGGAACAATTCGATTTTAGATTTGAATGAAAACTAGATTTGAATGTTAAATGGTTGCATTTTTTTTAAAAACTTGTAAATATATAATTTCTATTCACATGGCTTTTTTGATACCTGGAAAACTATTACATGTGTTGTTTTGTCATTCAATTTGATTTTTTGATTATTTTTGATAACAATAGTAACAACAATAATAGGCCTATATTAGGGCATAATCATTAATATTCGGGGCAATTAACATACATAATATTTGATGGGGGGGCGTTAGGGACCTGGATAATGGATAGGGGGGCGCTGGCACAAAAAAGGTTGAGAAACACTGGCCTAAAAGGAGCTGCTGCTGCTGCTATTGACTTGTAATTAAAGTGGGAATTATTGAAGTGTTGAGTAGAAAAGGAAAAAAGACACAGATCTTGACTTATTGGGGGGAAAAAAGTTCAACTGAGGTTTCAAACGTTTCATCATCGGCGGACCCATTATCACACCACCAGCTTAAAAACTGCAGCGTCACTCTCATATGCTGTTTAAAGTTTGTGATCACTCTGATCATTGTTTATTTATTGAACTGCATTGGAAACATGTCATCATGTCTTTTCTCTGGGCTGTATCTGGGGCAGCCTAGTTGAACACAAGGTTAATGTGAGCGTACCTTTAGAACAATTGATGAGCAATGGTTTGGGATGTCAAATTTCAGTGGGTGGAGCCTAAAAATATAAATGTATGTATTTATGTAATCAAATAAGGACAGTAAATGTACAGCGGCTATTATTTCTGGGGGCCATCTTTGCGTCCAGGAGATGCTGCTTGATAAGCGGGTGAAAATACGTATTCGCTAACAACCTTAGGGTTGGTTTGGGACTTTTTACTATACAACCTGCTGAATGTCACCTGGATAATTTCCTGACATTAACCCTCTGAGGTCTAAGGGCATTTTTACATATCTTCTCAAATTTACCTTTTTAGGGTATTTGCATATAACGGATCCCCATGTATTTCATATTAAAATGTTCAGAACAAACTCAGCTTTCCGTATAGTGATGCCCACACTTTTTCTAGAGCAATGTATTAAGAGATAATTTGGCTCTAAAGCTGAAACATTGATGTTGGCTTTTTGAAAGTCCTCAAATCTCTTTTAAAATACAAACCTTAACTTATGATGTGTTGTATGAATTGTTTCGGTGCTTGAAATTAGTTTACCAAAGTCTTAGGTTATGTCTGATTAAAACAGAACTGTCAGTGTAAAAGTTAACAATGTTAATGTAAGACCGTGATTAAACATGAGAGGCACAAATGGAGGCCAGACAAGCCTAATGTTTCATGGTCAGTTCTCTAGTATTGCTAAGTTAAACCTGGAAGGTCAGCTAAACCACACAACTTGCAGTACATTATGCACTTCAGTGTTAACTTAAGATTATATATTTTTCTTTACATGGCAGCTCAGTTTATGAAATCTTCAATGCGTTGGCTCCTTTGCTTCACCTGTCACCCAAGCATTATAATTATCTCTGCCTTGGAGGTTGGAGTAAAAACTTCTGTAAATGTAATTATATATTTTCTCTCTGCTTTTATCTTGGTCAACTAAGGTTTTAAGTAATTGAAATGGACCTCCATGTTAACTACTGTCGCCCAGAGATAATATTAAGAGGCTTATTTAGCCAAGTAAGACCACAATTATCTGCACGTTTAATGTCTACTTCCATCTCAGCTTAATGAGCCGATGGATGCTGACTGAACAAATTCATTGAGAAATGAAGCGTAACATCAAACGAATTTCAACACAAATCCCCTAAATTATGTGAGAGTGCCACATAAAAAAAACTGCTTTAAATTACTGCTTAAAGTGAGAACTCTTGGCAGAAAAAATATTTTCTTTGGATGGATGCCCTATAATCAGCAGGCAGGTAATCAGTTCAGTCAGGATGGTTTTCATAATAGTGTAACAGTCTCTCAGCTTTCTTGTGAAAACCACCATCCCAGTGTAATTGTCTGAAGTAAATTAGCCAGTTGCCTGATAATCAACTGCATTCATCCTGGACTAATGGTCTGAATGTAATAAATTCTTGAGATCAAAGATTTGCATGAGTAAGAAGAAACATAATACACAATGCACACACATTGTCATGGACCAGTTTACATTATAACCTCACTACATTTCCAAGCATCCCTCACGTCAACTTGCTTTAAACCTGGATTAAACCCAATCTAAATCCAAAACTTCTCATCCATGTTGTCCTAAAAGTTGAGCTTGTCGAGTCATTCTGGACCTTGGAAATAGAAGTTGACAAAACTGTCAAAATCTTAATTAGCTGACGAGGACAAAGATTACAGATTTACATCATCATGGTGCCCAGAGGATGAATCCTAATGACTTTGGTGATCTCTTGACTTTTCCTTTAGTGCCACAGCTTTCACCATTTTAATGAAATATCTCAATAGAATTTGGCACGGACGTTCATGGTTCTCCACAGGATTAATTGTAACATTGCAAACAATTTTTCTGAAATTCACACACACACACACACACACACACACACACACACACACAGAGAAACTGTACACAAAACTGTTTTTAACACAGATTTGTGCATATAGCTCTTCATAAAGCTCCGTAAAAGGTTAACTGGACATAGAGTGCTCTGTGCTGCACACGTCATCTATCTTTCTGACAGGATATATACACTCCTGCTTCCCATGACTGAGCATGAGTAAACACGTCTTTTGGGTTCACCACTTTGACATGTGGAGTAGGACAGGAGGAGCTGGGGATTGAACCAATAACCCTGTAATTAGTGGACAAACTGCTCTACCTGCTGTGCCAAGCCAGTACAACTTTTGACTCTGGGTTCAATAGAGTTATACAGTTGTGTCCCATGATGGACTAACCGATGCATTAGATGCTTTTCCACTCTGACAAGAACATCAAAAATGGTCAAACAGAAAGATGCTCATCTGAAGTTGCAGTCCAGTAAACATCAGTTTTGGCACAGGCCATTCAAAACCTTTACTCAGACAGGTACAGACACCCCCCCCTCTCCCTCTGGCTGGTGTCAATGCTTCTCTGCCTCGGGACAGAGATTAGATCCTTCTGAGATCACTGGCAGTTCAATGGTCTGAACCTTATCTTTGTGGCTCTCCTTCCACCCATTTCCCCGCTTTATATTTGCCATGACTCCTGCTACTTCAAGGGGAGTCTTTGGAGATATCCAGTCTGTCTTTAAGTAGCGGATATATCTAGTTGTCAGTAAATTACAGCTAAAAGTAAAAGATCACATATTTATCTGCAACACCATTATAAACTATGGACAGCTATCTCTCATGATGAACATGCTACTTAAATATTAGAGTGAAACATTATGGCACTTGTACAAAAATGCTCTTTACTGTTTCAGTCTTAATATGTCAGAGCAGGTTTTTATCCCCATTTTTTAGACTTCCCATTTTTAGGTTTCTGATCATCATTCTCTGATTCTTTTTTTCCTAATAACACCACACACAGCTGGTTCTCAGAAGTGTTACTGTATCGTTAGTCACTTAATTCAGAATCAATAATGTTGCCTTTTAAAATAGGTTCAATATATTACCTAGTTTTTTTGGGTATTGATTAATATACAGTACTGTAAGGTGACATATGTTAGAGCTGACATAGATTTAAGATAACCATATATTTCTTCTCCTACAGGTCTGCATGACCAAAAACATTATATTTTGGTTGTTGATAACATACTCATTTTGCCAATGACTGGATAAAGCCTAAATAATAAGCCTACATTATAAGCCTCATAAATAATAAACTAAATTATATTTTGAGGTCAACACAAGACAATCAATTCCACTTTCCATTTAAGGAAAGATATTCTGAGACTGTCATTTGTTCAAATACTTTCTGACAGGTGCTTCTTAGCTTTATTGTTTGGATATATTGTTTGGATATATGTGTATATATATATATATATATATATATATATATATATATATATATATATATATATATATATATATATATATATATATATATATATATATATATATATTATTATTATTTTTTGTGTGCGTTATATGTTTCCCTGTTTGTTTGTTGTATTGCTTTTTTTGTTCTTGTTGAGTAATTATATCAATTTTACTTTTTTTATTTATATAAGGGGAGGACTCCGAATTCCTCTCCTGCACTACAATTGCTATTTTTTCTATTGTATATATTTTATATCTTCTTTGTGCAAATAAACTAAACTAAACTAGCTATACAATTGATGACTGCTCTCTCTCAGAAGCAAAGGTGGATGTAGTATGGGTGTATAGTTATGTTTGATACTGGAGACTGAGTTTTGCTTCCCACCTCCTACCAACTGTCCTTAAATCTATTTTTTATATACCATGAAGGACTAGCTACTTATTTTCTTGTTTAGGTATGAGAACCTGTGGGATACAATCCAATACATTGAATAATAGATGTACTATTTTATGAAAAGAGTGGAAGCAAACAGAGGTACATGAAAGAGAGAGGAAGTAAATGCTTGCTGATGAAGCGCATCCCACAGCATTACAGAGTAGATACACTCATAACCAACTGCCAATTACTCTGCTGCAGTCTGTCGAGGCAAATTGCAAACTTTCTCTGTGCGTGTGTGTGTCGTTATTATAGTGGGAACAAACCCAGCAAACGCTCAGTAGGAAATACACTGAAGAGCATCTGTCTGGGCCGCATGGCAATATTCCACATGACTAATTATAGGACCATAGATGCTGGTGGGTATCAACACACACATGCATAATGCATCTGAGACGCGTTTTATTGTCACCAGTGGAAACACTGTTCTTGTATTTCAAAGGGGACACATTTACATGAAAACAAAAAGAAGCAATTACAACACAAAGCATCAGCATTACAGAGAGAGAGAGAGAGAGAGAGAGAGAGAGAGAGAGAGAGAGAGAGAGAGAGAGAGAGAGAGAGAGAGAGAGGCGGGATGCATGTCTTTTCTCGCCGATGTCCGTTTCCTCCCGCTTTCTTTGTGTTGGAATTCTAACCTCTGGTGGATTTCTGAGGACTCTGGTTAACTGCTCCTCAGATCTCCGCAGGGTAAATCCAGACAGCTAGCTAGAATATCTGTCCAATCTGAGTTTTCTCTCGCATGACTAAAACAACTTTTGAATGTATATGTTCCACCAAAACAAGTTCCTTCCCGAGGCTATTTTGCAGTGGCTCCGTGCGGAGCTTACCGCTGCCCAAGAAGATTGTGATTGGTTTAAAGAAATGCCAATGAACTCGAACATGTTTTTCTCCCATCACGGAATGCTATGTGGACTCACTACTCCTCCACAGCACTGTGGAGGATGGTCTGGCAAAGCGAGACAACAGTATAATTAACACCAGAGAGAACATTATCCAATACATCTACTGTATATCTCTATTTATCTCCCTCTGTGCTCCAGCAAAATTGTCTCGCTATAGCTGTTAACAGTTTACAATATTTACATTGTATTCCATTAAAGGACTCAATATTTGCTTCTTTTTTTATTTGAGGTATTTCAAATCTATTCTAGCCACTACACTAGATTTTAGAGTGAAATATTGTACTTTTTATTTTTGCAGGAACAAAAAATGACCAAAAGACCAACATTTTTCAAATTAAAGTTTTATGTTTTTTTTTTCACTTGTCTTGTCACTTGTCTGGAGCCGCGCCTGCGCAGGTGGTCAGCGGCGTTCAGAAAACGGGATAAGAATAATAACAATACATCCGGCTATCTGAATACACAAGAATGGGCATGCTGAAAACCCCAAGATTCTGCAGGTATTTTTTCATTTTATTTCCATCTATTAGAACCTCTCTTCTGCATGTTTTCATCCTTCCTCTTTGTAGTGCCCTAAAATTCAGTTTTTTTGGTATCTATAAAGTTGCTAAAAGCCAAAGAGTCTGTGCTTTCATCTCTGGTGTAGAGTGACAACAAACTCTGGCCAAAGTACCTTTGAGCAAAAGTGGTTTCATAAAGGTGAGATAAATATCTTCACTGCTAAACAACAAAGTATCTTTTACTGCATAATGGATGCAAAAAGCCAGCAGCTGTTACCTTGGTCTGTCCTTCAATGACAGTGAGAGGCACACTGGTGGAGGGCCACTTGTTCCTAGGAGGTAAAGGCTGGTCGCCGTTCCATAAAACCACAATCTGTATGGGAAAAGCGCAGTCGGTTAATATTAGATAACCATCAACATCATTATATAAATGATTTTCTGCATAAAGGTTTCTGAAACAGCTGATATCAAAGTAAAGTATAAAGTTACAATAGAATCTCTCTCAGGATGCATTCTTTCATCTTTAAAGCTATAGTGCATAGTTTCTGTCTCCCCCGTGAGGAATTCTAAGTAATGACAACAAAACATGACATAAGCCTTCCGTGACCGCCCCCCCCCCCCACCCTATAGCTATAGATGTCCTTTATTTAAAGGTAGTCTTTATCCCACATACATTATTTCATTAAAGCTCATTGTTGTATAAGCAGTCCCTCTGCTTATACAAGTTTTCTTTAGCGCTTATTGGTATGTCTTTTTCTGGCACAACTCTCTTATGTGATCATTTTGTGATAGATTGTAAAGGCACGTTAGTTAGCATCTTAGGTAGTAGGCGTGCTCATTTATTATCATGTACAGAGGTCAAGCAAGTATGTGTATTAAAAAAGCACAATGTTAGAAGTATTGTATAGTCCTGTATGGAGGCCACTGTGAAGAAAAAAAAAGTCTAAAATTAGGAGAATAAAGAATTATTAAGAATAATGTCAAAATCATTTGAGAAATGTTTTGACAATACAACTGTAATTTTTTGAGAAAACGAGGGAAAAGTCATATTATGAGAAAAATGAGTTAAAGGTTACATTGAGGATTACGTATGCATGTTGACGTTTTTCCTGACTTTCTTGCCATACTGTACAGTTAGTATTTTTCCTTACAAAAGGCGTTGCCACTTTCCTCTGACCGGTATATAGCTACATTGTTCTGGTGTCTGCACACTATCATCTCCATGATCTCGCTTGGTATTTCATTTCATTATCCGATACCAAATAATGTGCTTATTAGTGAATATTCAGGTCATCCATATCCCTCACAGTACTGTAAAAGATGACAGACTGCTCTTCGCTTTCAAGTATGATGACACCTCACAATATTGTGAGACTTTTTTTCTTGAAATCACAGATTAATTTCCCACAGTAACACCCTGTTGTATTTTAAGAATGGCTGTACCCCTCTCATTAAATGTTACAATCTGCAGATAGAAGGCGACGAAGAAAAAGAAAGGCAAAAAGGAGGAGGATGAATAGGAGAAGCAGGGGAAAAGAGGTGCTAACTAAAACATGAGACATTTACAAGAGATACACTTCTCTCATAAAATCTTGACGCCTATGCTTTGCGTTTGACAGGTCATATTTAATACAGCGTTTCATTATTTCCCTTCGTTGAACCAGCGCCAAATCACAGTGGGATGTAGAAATACTTCCCACCTGTGCACAGAACTTGGACTTGGCTACAGCAATGATGAGCCTCACCACGGGGGAAATCTGGGACTGCAGAGGAGTAACCATATGGATCACAGCTGTGAACTGCTGCGACGGGCTCTTCCCTGGACACAAACACCCACACACACACACCCACACCCACACCCACACACACACACACACACACACACACACACACACACACACACACACACACACACACACAGAAACAGTTGTCATGGGTAAAGTGTATTTAGGTTTTTAACACAGATTTGTGCATCTCTCCGTAAAGCTCCATAAAAGGTTAACTGGACACGGAGTGCTCTATGCTGCCCCCGTCATCAATCTTTCTGACAGGATATATACCCCCGCTTCCCATGACTGAGCATGAGTAAACACATCTAATCCAAGAGTTTGCTTTGAGTGTCTCATTTAGTGAATTCCGAATCATGCCGATTTGTTCCTATAATGAGCAACTGCATTTTATACAACTTCACAATAAAAACAGCTTGTTAGTTACTTTCTCGTATTTTATCGTGGCAAACAAATGAACCAAACAGTACAAAAAGAGAAATCATGAAGCGGAACCAAACTTTAAATTACTACCATTGATAAATGATCCCCAGCATACGGTACAGTGGCTAAATGGAGTTGAGGAAATTGATTCCCCCTGTGCCAGCCTGTGCCAAAGAAATGTATCAATATTATAAAATCATTGGCTTTTACGATTGGATTTTATTTTCTGAATACATAGGCGGAATTTACAGGGGGGATGGAGGGGTTACAACCCCCCTAATAATCAAAACTGGCCAGTGCAACCCCCCCAGAAAAACAAAACAAAAAAAACTATTATATTTTCCTTTACGTGTATAAAGACATTTTCACCATAACTTGATGCAGAAAAGGCACACATTGTGTGAAAATGTTGAACCCAAAGTTTCGCCCTTGTCTGAATACTTTTTCTATTCTATACTAAATGAATCCATTCAGGTACTGCTGTATCTTTGAATAGAAAAGCATATAAAGCCATGTCACATGATGTATTTACATGCACACAAATAGTGATAATCAGATCGAGGTGACACACACTTGGTTTGATTCTGTAAACAGCGCTAAGTTCATGCATGAATAATGTGAATAATGTGAATCTTTGAATTACGATGAAAGAAAAGATCACGTAAAAAGCAGCACAGCTATCTTTGTTGCAAGCTTAGTAGGTGCTGATGGGGATTATTAATCGGATTATTAAACAAATCATGTGAATTTAGGTTATTAGAGATATCCTGAAGCTTTAATTCTACTATTTATCTGTTTGTTTTTTTCATGATAATCAGCTTATTACATTCATGTACATTTTGAGATTACTTTTTGCATCACACAAAATGCACACAGAGCCTCCAAGATATAAGAGGAAAGGAATGTGTACAATTACACTGCAACATTAATCGATGGGTCTCATGAGAAAACTGTACACCTGGTGGAGACATGTTTTCTAAATCTTCATAGTTATTGTAAATATCTTCAGCTGTTTAAAAATCATTTTAAAATTATTACATGATGTACATTACATCTTTAATTATTATTAATACATGCTTTGACAACTTGGGGGCAGCCCAACAAGTTGTAAACAACATTGACATACTGTATTGTCACCATAAAAGGTTAATATGGCTAACAGACACCTATTTTCACATCCACAGAGCAACATACAGTAAGCATTCATTTGGAGGTATGTTTGTGACCATCTGATAAATCTAATTCCAATATTAATGTTCCTTTTGACTTTGTTTTTGGTCTCCAAAAGGGAAATATCTGGCTCTTTAGCTGTTTAATGCTCCACTGTGTTACTGTAGCTAGTTGCTAACTTTGTCTTTTTAGCTGTAAACAGCTGCTACTTCAAAACTGCTGAGAGTGAACCAAAACAGTAAAGTTGTCGGTTGTAAAACCAAAACGAGAGACTGTTGAGCTGAGGGGAGCTGCAGTATCCGGTGAATGTCGCTACAAACAATCCCTTTCACATTACAGATAGTCATTTGAACCATTGTTGATTTAAGAACATTGATTAATGTCGCTTTGAAGAACAAAAACCTTAGATGCCCCTATGTGGGAAGCTCAGAATATATAAAGATAGATACATAGACTTACTATTCACAACAACTAAAGAAGGGGAGGATTTCAGGCACATGGAATGCCAAGTGTTGGGTGGGTAAGGGAGTAAGGGAATACACACATCCTCATGGATAAGTGGAGCCAGAGTGCTCTTTAGTGTTGCTCTATCCATCTCTCTGACACCGGGCCCGTTGACCAGCCATCTCAGGTGGACTTAGTGTATTTATGGAAGCATGAGGTCTGCCCTTGTGGGGGTCACAGAAACAGGCTCAGTCCTTCTGTTTCATCTGCATTTCCTTGGAAACAGCAGTGCCACCAGACAAACTATTCCACCAATTAAAACAAGGTAGATGTGGTATGATACATAATAATGGATACATAACTGATGCTACTACATAACTCTTTAGTGAGGGCATCGTGGGGAGTGTAGGATTTTTGGAGCTTTACCCATATTTAGCAGTAGAAGTCTGTACATAGTGTCCTCTGAATTAATTTTGACCATTCCTTTTTTATATCAGCCAACATCGTACCAGACACTAGCCTGGTGACCCTTAAAACAAGTTGCACAAAGTGGCCGAGTATTGAAGAGTTTTCTCTGTCATAGCAAAAGCAAGGAATCCAATTTTCCAAATCAAATAAGCCATAAAGCATTTCTCCAAACTCCTTTCTATCATTCTGTTTGGAAAAAGGGTTCTTATTGTGAATTCCCCCAAAACTAGGCATTACTGCCATTGTCACTGCACAGGAGACCTTAATATGTTTTTGGCACCAACATAGTTGGAGGTGGAGCAGAAGAAGAAAAAGAGAGATTACATTTAGCCACGCATATACACACATCAGGATACATTTGAGGTTCTATGTTTTGCTTATGGACACTCCAGCCCAACCCGTTGATTAATAATATAATAATAGGAATGCAAGATGTCAACAGTGTGCATGTGGTTAGTAACAGACAGCACATAAAATAAAGCAAGTAATACAGCAGTTTGCGTTACTCAGCAAGCACAATAAAATTCAGGTTTGGCTTTGGCTATGTCAGATTCTAACCAATGGGATTTAAACTGAATATAAAATGACCAATATGCTGTCAAAATGCGTTGCATTGTGTGTGTTTATCGGAATTGAAATTGACGTAAACAGAGAAGGATGGAGAAAAAGAAAGAGGGTTTGACTGTTGCATGTGTTTCAGGACAATAGAGAGAGACAGGCACTTTATGGACGTTAAAAGAGATAGATGGTCTGAATGTTTCAGGACCGCGGAGAGAGACAGACACTTTATGGATGTTAAAAGAGATAGATGGTCTGAATGTTTCAGGACCACGGAGAGAGACAGACAATTCATGGATGTAAAAAGAGAAAGATGGGGCACGTTCAATCTCAAAACTGTGTGCACTAGTTTTGCTACGGTTTCCTGGTTGAACGACATGTTTCCGCGGAACGGTGTGAAACTGTGTGCAGTGGCGTGCAACGGGCTTTGAGATATGTTTTCTCTCGTTTGGTGGGCGTGTCTATCGTTTATTGGCTGTGTCGCAGGTGATACCCAATCAGCAGAGACGTGTCTCTAAACACCTGGTAATAAAAAGGTGTGCACACAACAGGGTGTTCAAATAAATGTGTTGCTACGTTTTGTCAGTGCTGAAAGTAGCCTTGGTCTGATTGTTTCAGGACCATGGAGAGAGACAAACTGCAGCTGTGTTTCCATTCAGATCAGAGTTCAATGTTGTAACTGAAGACAGAGTGTATTGCCTGGGACAGTATAGTACATCTAATCGTGTACAATCCAGATATAAAATGTCATAAATGCACCTAAAGGGAGTTTTATTTTTCACTTGATTACTATCATTACTTAACAGGAAAATAATGGTTATTTGGCTCTACCTATTGCAATTTACCTTTGCCCCTAAGAAATATTTGCATTGCAACTCTTACCTTTTTCATTCACAGAATCAGGTAGTGGCAACGAATGTGTACATATTTATGTTAAAGGTGATCTAAAAAGAGAAAATTAGTATATCTTAAATGGACACTGTTGTTCCTTCCTTTATCGATCAGTGTAGTTCCATTCTTTGTACTCTCCTCTGTAAAGGTCCTTAAAGGTCCTGTACAGCTATAGCATTCTGTCATAGCAATTGTTTTTTTATTTTGTATTATTTTATAACCTAAAGTAGATCCACAGCACACATTTTCACAAACTAAAGTGTAGATGTAACTTGAGCCATCAAACCAGGATATTATTTTCAGCTCCTGAGGCCACTACGTCTGCAGTAAGTAAAACTTTTTCAAACTACCAGGCGGAAGTTGCAACTGCTTTGCAATAACAAGTTATGGAAAGGTTGCAGAGTGAGACCATTGTACACACGGCATTGACGACAAGTTATTCCCCAAGCAGCAGCACTGGAAATGGCAGCAGCTAAAATAGTGATTTACTGCAGTGGCATAAACCAAGCTGCCCCATCTTTCCTTCTATCCCTCGATCCCGCCCTTCTTTCTCCCTTCTAACCCTTGTGTCCACAATTCCTCAGAGAAAGACAAACATCGATCTGAGTTAGAGCCTCAGTCTCACCAGTCTGCATATCTATACACACCCACGTATGTATACACACACACACACACACACACACACACACACACACACACACACACACACACACACACACACACACACACAGGCCACTTTATCTTCCCTCTTTGCCTGCAGCTTTAAGTTTCTGAATTCTGCTTCAACAGCAGTCTTACAACATAATTATATATGACAGTATATATGACATATCTGGTTGGTGTGGCCAACATCCAGTGAGAGCTCTTGGTGGCAGAAGCAACGTCTTACTTAATAATTTTTATTAAAATAAAGAAAAAAACTGGAAGAATTCCAGCTACATTAACAGAAAATCTAAGATTCACAGGTCATATCTGGCAAGAGCAGTGTGGAAACATAATTTTTCACATTTGGTTTGGCAGAGGTTTTCCAAATCTGACACTATGCAGTCCCTTTCAAACAAAATTGAGACAACTGGGGGGCTTTCTGGATGTAAAAGGAAGTATTACATTTGTTTCCAGTTTGGAAAATTCACTAATCAATGTCAAATTAGCAGCTAGCAGCTCCTGTTTGCAGTGTACCCATGGATGTACAAACACCTAACACTGGATTAGATTGATGCAGAAGAAAACTTAAAAATGTAATGACTCTAAGGCAAGTTCTGGAGTTATAAAAAGTATATTTTTATTATGATTTCTTAACAGATTTGATGGACATTTATTTACGATGGAATCACAGACAATACTAGACGCTGGAATTGTAAGTCACATTTAATCTAAAAATATGCGTTTCATGGCTGTGTGTTAAGATTTAACTGAGTTATGACTCGGTGGATTTTAAAACAGATTGTGGCAATCGAAAACCAAGGGTTAAAGTACCTTACTGGGCTCCATGAGGTTGGGTTCGGACAAAAGCTGTAAGTTAACGTATCAATGACAACAGCATTCAGCCAAATCATTCTTTTAATTGGATGAGATCAACACTTACCCAGTATGGCATAATAAAAAGGAAACTGGGCAGGGTCAGTTGAGTACTGGGGGAGTGCATAGAGACCACCAGGTAGAGAATTCCACAACAACCGGTTTCTGGACACATGGGAATCCACACGGTCATGGATGATCTGGACAGAAGAGACAGAGGAAGTACAGATGGAGAAGAAAGCATGTGAGGAGAACGATAAGGAACAAAAGAAGGATTCGAGGTAAAAATGAATATGAAATAAAAATAAATAAAAATGAAAACACAAAGGTGAAGATAAGAAACAGAAGAAGTGAGTGAAGTGGGAAAGGGGAGATAAATCATGAGGAGTGAAGAGAAGTGAAGATATCAAGTTGTGACGAGAGGAAGAGAAAGATGTGATTAGTTCATTCATTTCCTTTTCTTCCTATTTGTTTCTTTATTTCATTCACACGGCTTCTATAATTTAGAGTATCCATACAGACAGATAATGCACAATATCATACGACATCCATGTCCAAAGAAAACCATGCATCTTCAAATTTAACAGTTTTAGATACTTTTATATTTTTAGACTGAGGGATTTTCCTTTATGGTTCTAGAAAATTCACTTCTTCAGCTAATTATTCAGTATTCTTCAATATTTACATTGTAAAATGGTAAATTGTAAATGGCGCTAACAACCTGTCACAAACTCCAGACATGTGATAATATCTGGAACTAAAGGCTGTTGTTTTGGGTCTATTAACATTTAGTTTTGGAGACAGTGGTTTTACACAGGACAGCGACAACATACACATACACCCTTAAAAGAATTTTATATATATATATATTATATATTAGTTTATAAGCTGTTCATATGTTTTGCATGTCATTTTTAAAGTAACTATAGCTGCAAATAAAAGTAGTTTAGTAGAATATTTCCCTCTGAAATGTACATCTTTTCAATTTACAACTCACAATATACATCCATTTTGCACAAATAATTATAAGGGATGTTTGAATTTGCCTTGTTGTAGCAATTTTCATCAAATATATTAGCACACATTTTTAAAGTAACATGTTTAAAGGGCTTTTTTTTAACTTTTTTTGCACTTTTTGCAAATGCACTTTTTTTAACTTTTAGTACTCATTTTTTTATATATATATTTGTATATTTGTATGCACTTTTCATTGTTCAGTGTGGTTCGATGCTGATGTTACATGAGAAGTCTCCCCCAGGAATTAATAAATAATTCATCTTTTCAATGAGTATCTAGTAGAGTAGAAGTATAAAGTAGCATGACAAGAAAATACTCAACTAAAGTGCAAGTACTTCAAAGGTGTACTTAAGCACAGTACTTGAGTAAATGTACACACAAATATTTCCCATGACATGGCAGGAATGAAAAAGTGGCCACAACACAAATACAAAGTTAGAGTGACACACACATGTATTTGTGTTCCATTATTAACGGATGAAAGGTGTTGACCGACGCTGGCCAAGGGATGATCATGTAGTCGGCTGGCTCAGCAGATGCTGGGTGACAAGCTTTTGTGGGATTTGAGCGAAAAAATGTCTTTCGTATGAGGAAAGCTCAGCACCAGTAGTTCGGTTTTCCCTCCGCTTGTCACCGATTCAGCCGATTAATCCAGGTCCCCGTCTGACGAACCCCAGCAGACTTTAAGGTGTGATGGTTTTGAGTGAGTGAAGCCTAGTGCTATATATATAAATATATGGAAACCACCAAAAGACAAACACTAATCTGATGATGTTACTGTATGATTATGTTAAGCTTTTAAATAAGGCACATAACTATCTGTATTTTTAATCTTTAATTTCAAAATACTGCAAATAATGGATTGATTGATTGAAGTGACCACAAACAATGACATTTATTGTGACGGTGAAAAGCATTTAAAAGTAACAAAAATGCTGGTTTACTTTTGATTTTTTATAAATAATAATTGATATCCACTGTAAGATTATTAAAAACAAAACTACTTTAACTTAAACAAAAATATTTAACATTTTCAAATCTATTTTAATAGCTATAAAATACTGAGAATAAAGTGTGGGAGAACACATTTTTTGAGGCATTCTGGTTTCCCCTCCAATTTCAGAGCTGTCTGATGAACTGTGGAAAAATGGCACTTACAGCCAGCTCACACACACACACACACACACACACACACACACACACACACACACACACACACACACACACACACACACACACACACACACACACACTTCGTAACACCAACTGTCAGTATGTGGGCCACAACAGTTATCAACACGCCTCATTACACCCATTTAGCCTGGTGGCATGCTGGCTCTGACTTTTTAGCACATCTGGCCAGCAGAGTGTATGGCTGTAACAGTATATGGCTGTCAGTGGGTTTCTGTCTAATTTCATACCCTACTAGCTCTGGGCAGTTGGGGGTGTCACTCATGTGTTGTTTGTGCTTTGATTTTTAGAGAAAATATGTTCAATTTGAAAATTATTTTTATTATTAGGCTGAAAGGTGAAGAAACATGATAAGATCAAGATTTGGGAGACTTGTCTGTTGATCAACCAATCTCTACAAATAGATAGTCGGCTTTATGTAAACACTTTAACATACTTTAAGTGGGCTCATGTTATTCCTGTCACTTTAATCCACTGAAATTGTCCAATGTATTACAGTACACAGGCTACATTCATTAATCATGAATCTTGATTGTTGAGTTTATTATATGACATTCAAAGGCACAATACCTAATCCGAAAGTAAAAAAGGGATGCACCACCACAATTTCTTTTTAAATAATTCAAGACTAATACCAGATAACGACTTAATCTAAATTTCTAGTCAGCTCTGATGCTGTTAAAGTTTTTTTTTCCCATTAGTAATGCTTGTAAAAAGGACTGCCTTTTCAATTATGATTAATTAAGGAACTCTCTTTTCCATTCCAAAGTGTAATTATTGATGCACAAACTATGCACTGTATGACAATAAATCTCAAATGTACGTGGTTAAAAACAACCTTAAAACATGCACTTTCACACTTTTCAAACATTAAAATGCAGACAAAATGCAGTGATTTTAATTTAATTCTAATGTGTATGCAAATGACTGATGTCCAGTGTTAATAATTATATCTCTAGATTTTGTTTTGGACTCTAATCCCATCTGAACGAGCCTGGGGTTGAGTGGCAATGGTGTCTTCAATGTTAATGCAATGATGCAAATGATGACAGACTGTAATGATAATTGCAAACAATAATGTGTGCTACAAGAGACATCATAGTGATTGTACTGATGTTTTTGTGATGATAATGGTGGTAATTAAGAGGATTATTATATTCTGTGTTTGAATTCAGAGATGCTACAGAGAGAGAACAGTCCTCGAGGACTGAATCAAGACTGTATGTAAGAGAACTAACAACTACAGAGAAGAAAATGAGAGGAGGAAGGTTTCCTATACTCCAATGAGACAAGTTCATCTTTTACACTGGAGCTAGTGTGGTCATTTAATGAGGCAGCCCACACACACACTGCAGACTCTTTAACCTGAGGGCTGCCAGAGAGTACAGACCTCCTTCACATTTGGCAATTCACTCTGCCCTTCATGCTAACATTGTGTTTAGACTTCACGCATCAAAATGCTTGTTTCCACCCTACATGTCTTGTTAAAAGGAAACTTTTCTTTGTCAAAGTTTCTCAGATTGCTATGTGCATAGTCTATATCGATGACATCTCATTTCAGGGATTGTTGAGGTGCCGCCAGAAATTCTGCCGGATTTTGTTTTCGGCTGGGTGTCCGTCACCTTCTGCTTTCTACGTGTTAGCATTTTAAACTCTGGTGGATTTATGAGGATTATGGTTAACTGCTTCTAAGATCTCTGCAGGGTTCTGAGTTTTCTGTAGCATGACTAAAACAACTTTTGAACAAGCACGTTTCACCAAAACAAGTCCCTTCCCGGGGCTATTTTGCAGATCCCGGAATGCTGTGTGGACCAGCCAGACCTTCCTCTGCAGCGCTGTAGAGGGGGGTACGGTGCCTTGCTCAAGAGTGCCAGTACCCAGGAGGTAAACTGGCATCTCTCCAGCTGCCAATCCACACTGTACTTTGGTCCATACTGGGACTTGAACCCACGACCCTCCGCTTCCTAACACAACTCCCTACAGACTAACATACTGCCACCCCTTATGCCACCATTATGCTGCATGTTAATAAGATGGACAAATTGTTCAATCATTTAAAGCTGAATTAATCAATATTTATGTATAAATGGATGTTTTTTTCAAACAAGGATTGCAGTGACTTTCTCAAGTTCTTTGTAAAGATCAGTGATGTCAGAAATGGAATTATCCCTTCGACTACTCCATTTTCGGCTCACTCAATCAGGCCACCAATCATGAACCATTTTGCTCCAATCTCGCTACAAGAACTCACTGATCTGGTTAGCAGTATGAAATCTTCCTCGAGCCCAGGAGATATTAAACCAACGTCATTATTTAAAAATGTTCTTGGGTCTGTGAGTACTTGGGTTCTCGCTATACTCAACAGCTCTCTGCAATCTGGTTGTGTCCCTTTATATTTTAAACATGCAAGTGTGCAGCCACTTTTAAAGAAAACCAACCTGGATACATCACTGCCGGAAAATTATAGGCCCATTTCGAAAATGCCTTTTATCTCCAAAATTATAGAAAATGTTGTTGCTAAACAGCTCATTGCTTTTTTGGTGCTGCTGGATCTTAGTGCCGCTTTCGATACTGTAGATCATAACATCATGCTTGAAAGACTTAAGCATTGGGTTGGTATCTCAGGAAGCGCCCTGGATTGGTTCACATCCTATCTATCAGACAGAAGTTTCTCGGTGTATCTTGGCCCCTATTCCTCAGAAACCGCGTTAGGTCCGCTTTTGTTTGCATTGTACATGCTCCCCCTGGGACATATAATTAGCCAAGTTGGAGATATTTCTTATCACTTATATGCAGATGACATCCAGCTGTATGTCTCTTTTGAGCCAGAAGACACTGACAAAGTGTTGAAATTGCTTAGATGTTTCAATTTGATTAAGGATTGGCTCGCAAACAACTTTCTACAGCTAAATGAAAATAAGACCGAAGTCCTTATTGTTGCTCCGGACCCTATAGTTTCGAAGATTAGTCAGCTGCTGGGCTCCTTGTCCTCAGTTGTTCAGTCCAAACTAAAAAATCTTGGTGTAATATTTGATAATAACATGTACTTGGATCAACATATTAAATCTCTGAACCGCACGTGTTTCTTTCAATTAAGAAACATTGCCAAAATTAGAGGAACTGTTTCACATTCTGAGCTTGAGATGATTATTCATGCTTTTATTTAATCTCGGCTTGATTACTGCAACTCTATTTTCACCTGTCTCAGTCCTGTCTGACCGTTTACAACAAGTCCAGAATTCTGCTGCAAGGCTGCTAACCAGGTCTAGCAAGATGTCGCACATCACTCCAGTTTTATACACATTACATTGGCTTCCGATTAACGACAAGATCAAATTTAAAGTTTTGGTTCTGACTTATAAGCTTTGCACGGTCAGGCTCCAGCGTATATCTCGGACCTGCTCCATTCATACACTACAAATAGGCCCCTCAGGTCTTCTAACCAGGGATTACTGGTTGTCCCACGCACCCGTTTAAAGACTAGAGGTGACCGTTCCTTTGAAGCGGTGGCTCCAAACCTGTGGAATGCGCTTCCTATTGCCTTACGTTCTGCAGTCTCTGTTGAAGCTTTTAAAAAGCAACTGAAGAAGCACTTGTTTAAATTTGCTTTTGATTCATTTATGTAAAATGTTGTCTTTTTTTGTGTTTTTTAGTCTTTTATCTTTATTGTTGTATAATTTACTATGTTTTGTACAAATTTTTATCATGTGAAGCACTTTGTGATTCTGTCTGTGAAATGTGCTATATCAAATAAACGTATTATTATTATTATTATTAGGGACTAGCTGGTGAACATAGAGCATTAAACAGCAGCTGGTGGAGACCAAAACAGAGTTATAAGGGGAGTGAATATGGGACTCTGAATAAATGCTACTGTTGCATTTCAATGTTGTGTCAACTTCTTACTTCGCCGCCCCCAATTGGGCAAAGAAATGTCACCATTTAGGATTTTGTCTGTGTAAAAATTTAAGTCAAAGTAAATCCAAGAAAATACTAAAAAGTCTGAAATTTAAAAGCCGGCGTGAATCACATTTCCATTTGCTGGAGTCAAATTAAGTCACAGTAACCTCAGATCTGACCGTTCAAGGGTTGACATGTTGTTCTCAGAAGTTGTATTTAAGATGATTTGTATGTGCTGACTGGAAGTTGGTTGAAAAATAACAAAAAAGTAACCCGGAAAAACTGTACTCTCTTAATTGTGCCTATGTTAACAAAAACAGGGAGTCATGGGAAAAGGATTTGGAGGTTGATCTTGATACTGATATCTGGTCAGATGCATTTGAATCTGTTAAGAAACTGTTTACGTGTAATAGACTTAGAGAGAGTCAGTACAGGATATTGCATAGATTGCAGCGCACTCTTCATTTTCTAAACAAGATTAACCCCCAAGTCTCTCCCCTCTGTAGGAAGTGTAAGAAAGAAGTAGGGACCTACTATCATTGTATTTGGCAATGTCCCTTAATACTCAGGTATTGGAGGAATATTTCTCAGGAGCTAAGTTCAATTTTTCACAAAACAGTTAAATCAGAACCAGTCTTGTTCCTTCTGAATCTACATCTAGAGCAGCTCTCTCTATCTGCAGGGCAACTATTGTTACTGGGTAAACTCTTACTTTTAGCAAGGCGTTGTGTTCTGTTCCAGTGGATTGAGGAAAAACCTCCCTCGGTCACACAGTGGTACAGAGAAATACTTAAGGTTTTTCCTCTGGAACGCCTCAGTGCCACACTAAGGGGCAATACCAACTTGTTTTATAATATCTGGCAACCTTTTCTTGATTACCTTCCTGGTGATCTTGCTGGTTTGCTGCAGGATGGGAGACCACATTTTGTCTTCACCAATAAGTCATAAACTCTTTTGAAATTCCCCCCCCCCCCCTTTTTTTGTTTGTGTTTTGTTTGTGTTTTGTTGTAAACAATAATGTAGGTTATGTGATGTGACATGCGGTGTGCAATTTGTGTGTGTGAATGATTTCCCTCTGTTTTGTATGTTGGTAATAGCTGGGCTTGTTGGTTTGTTGTTTGTTTAAAATTAATAAAATATATTGTAAAAAAAAAAAAGTAACCCTGATCCCCCAAAACACCATCAAAAGCTACTTTCCAGGTGCCCTTGAGCAAGACGAAGAACCCCCAATTACTTTAGTGGTGCTATCCTCTGTGTAAGTAGGCTGCTTGTTCTGAGCAGCTTCTGGGTGGAAATGTATGAATATGGAGCTGAAAAAGGGATCACATTCAGCTAACCTTTAGAAAAATATAACTGACAACTGGAGAAAGATTTCTTTTAAAATGTGTCTCTCTGGGAGGTGAGGAATTGCCAGCAGCGATATACAGTATAAAACAAGACATAGCCGTTTGGTTGATTGAATCAAGCTCTCCTGACAAAACTCAATCCAAAACTCCCCCCCACTCCTCCCCTCCCCAAGCTTACCTCCAGAGTAGTTAAGACGATTTTGGTTACAGAAGAAAAGTAGGCATCCCAGAGGAACTGAGTCTGCTGGCGGAGAGCCAAGATCCTGTCACGGCCCACAGACCGGGTAATGGAGGGAACCTGGAGGAAGAGGATAGGAAGAAAAGCCAGAGGACAAAAATGACAGTGAGATAGATTGAGTTAGATTTTATGATTTAATGTTGAGTGAGAGGATGAGAACCGGTGTGTGGAGGAAAAAAAAAAAACGTTTAAAGCCAGCAGACAGGTGGAGGAAGCATAAGTAATTTTGTGGACGTGCAGAAGAGATTAGAGGAAATTCTTTTCTTCCCTGAAGACTCTTTTACCCCCACATCTTGCTCTGTCAACTACATTATCCCCAGGGCAGTTTGGTAACTAAACCACCTGCTGTCCATCTGTAATACTCTCTTCACACCAATGGTAGATACTTTTAAGTGTCGACTAGAAAGGGCCTTTAACAACAGGTTAAATAAATGAATGCTTCAGAGCAGAACAATCCTTTTTTTGTGTATGACGTACACAGCTCTATCACTCTCATCTCTATCAAGAACTCCTTCACCGACACCTTCCTGTTCCAGATGGGTTTTAAAATCCAGTTATTTACCACTTTCAATTATATAAAAGTGGATATGTGTACAATATGTTTTTACACAAATGATCCTGGACTTTTTAGGCATTTATTTGACAGGACAGATGAAGACATGAAAGGGGAGAGAGAGAAAGAGGGGGGAATGACATGCAGCAAAGGGCTGAGGTTGGAGTCAAAACCCGCACCACTGCGTCAAGGACTAAACCTCTATATATGTGCGCCCGCTCTACCAACTGAGCTATCTGGGCGCACAATCCTGGAATTGTTGATGCTAAGACTTGTTTTCTTTTGTCAGTGGGTTTGGTAAAGTTTGCATTCATACGGACACCAAATGGAGGGACAGAAGCTGGACATTTCAATAATTTATCTATTACTTCAGCTATCTATTTTACTTCGCTTCTTGCAAGTGGCGTTGAAGTGTTATAGCTGGCTCAGGATGGTGAGTCCTGTGCATCGTAAAAATCATCCTCACTCCTAAACTCAAATATGTGCTATGTATATAATATTATTACTGCTATTGTTTCAAGATAGCTAAGCATCTCTCAACTCTTTCCACAAACCCCCTGGAATGTAAAGAAGTACCCCCTGGGATTTGGAAATCTGTCCTTTAGAGTAGGACAGGTTTTTTAATTAAGTCATCAGTCTATAAAACGTTAGGACACACTGAATAATTCCCCCAATTTTCTGGAGCCCAGGGTGACGTTTTGAAACTTGCATTATTTGGTCGATCAACACTCAAATCCTCAGGTTTTAGAAGCTGGAACCAGCTTAGTATTTTAACCAATTCAATTTCTGTCCATCAGTTCATTATTTCAGCATTACAATGGAAGCTCATGTATCAAATCATTCCCGTTGATATTAAAACTATGACATCATAACACTGGTAAAGAACAGAAAACCTTCAAAACACAAGTAAGATTCAAACCTAACTGAGTTTGTATCTCTGTACTTTCAACTTTCCGTACACCACATACTGCTCCAGGAAGGTATTAATGATTGTTCATTTATTTTCCTTTATTTTCGACGACATGTACCAATAAACTCTGCAGACCTGTTGGGATCTTGTACCGGGTGCACCAAAAATAAGCCGAGGTCCCAGCTCACATCGTCGTGGAGGGCTGAGCAGCTGTCTGTGCCTTGCAGCAGTCACCACCCCTCAGGGAGAGGCAGTGGAGGGATGAAATTAAGAAGGAGGAAAGACGAGGATCCTGCCAACCTGACCGGGGAGCTAAACCTCTTGATGTGCCAACGGAGACGGAGCAGGAAGCTCTTTTGACGCTCAGTCTGGAGAAAAACAAACTACCTCCTTGATGAGGTCAGACATGACCTTAGCTGCCCCGCTCAGCTTGACAATGAAGCTGAAAAGGGAATGAGCAGCGTTGCAGCCAATGTTCCTGAAGAGCCTCATCAGCCCTCAAGAGGTGGTGGTGGAGTTTGAGCCCAGTGTCCTTCTGGTGTTCTGGCCAAAAACACAAATCCTCTTCTCTGAAAGTTATCGTGCCAACACGGTCAGTGTAATAGTGACTGATGGTGCTTATATCAGTACCACCCAACCTGTTAATTCATGATCCTCGCCGTGAACTGTTTACTTTGAATTTGCACCTCACTGTAAACCAGTTATATTACCGTCATATTTATGACATTTACCTTCACTTACGCAGCAGGGTTGCTGATGCAGAGGGATCTGGCAAAACAGTTTGTAGTCATTTTAATTGTCTGTTTGATTTTCACACCTTTTTAACTACTTGTTTGTACAAGATAAACGATAAATTCCCAGTTTAGTTTGGAAAATCTGAAAGCTAAAAGAGCGTTAAAATGAAGAGTCCTAGTCTGAAGACCCAGAAAAGGAGGTCGTGCTGCTGTTGACGTCAGTGGGATCCGTCCACAGCAGAGCGAGCTTTAATTGTTCAGCTCTCTGAGGTAGAATATAAACAACACCAATCAAATCAGCTCAATTCTCGTCCCCTCGATTGACTCTAATAGTGTTTATGTTTCTCAGCAGGGGCATTGTGTGTGTCTGTGTGAGCCGGTGTTGTGCATGTCTCCTCTCCACAGGGGGAATAGAAACTCTACATATTAAACAGCCACGTATTGCAGTTCTCAGTGATGTAATTGAAAGTAATGAGATTCAACTATCTCAGCAGGTGTTAGAGCTGTTGTGTTGAACATTAAGTCTGTGTGTGTGTGTGTGTGTGTGTGTGTGTGTGTGTGTGTGTGTGTGTGTGTGTGTGTGTGTGTGTGTGTGTGTATGTGTGTGCGTGCGTGCGTGCATGTGTTTGCAACTGAGGAAAAAAAGAAAGAGGGCAAATATCCAACCAACCAGAAACATGTTTGTTCTTGTATTTGTATTATACTGTACATATATTGTCACCTACACCAAATAATGAAATGGTTTCTGGGTATTTTAATGCTTTTAATGATGTTTTTAATTGACTACTGTGCAATAAAGCCCAATTCCTGAGCTTGAAGGAGTCTATTCTGACACTTCCTTTGCAGAAACGGATTGAAGTCTGGCCATCTTGCCAGCTGTCTCAGTAAGGCAGGCAACAAAATAAACCGCTTCAAGGTCTCTTCGACGTCTGGGAAGCTTTGTTTTTAAAGAAAGAGCCACACCCATTAATCTGCTCTTCACGAATAGTATCATCATTAAAGCTTACAAACCACACAAGTTTACATATAAAACACCCTTTCACATCTAATGAATCAACATATAGTCAGATTAGTTTATGTGTTAAATATAAGACATCACGTATAAACATGTTAACAATTTGGCAAGTCTCAAATGTTACATTTTTTTGATGTGCTTTAGGGAAAAAATTATAACTTATTTTATGATCCATATATTATATATTTTATATGCTCTTTACTGATTTAGATCATCATTAATCTATTGATTCTTTTTTTGGATTAATCCATTTATCGTTGTGTCTATAAAATCACCATTTACCAGAGTCCAAGTTGGAAAATTGCTTGCTTTGTCCGTCCAACAGTCTAAAAGAGAGACATGTAATGTTTACCAATATATAAAACCAAAAGAAAAATACATTTAAAAAGCTGGAGCCAGAGATTTTTTGGCATCTTTACATTGCTTTACTAAGTTTACTTAAACAATGAATCAATCATCGAATCCACCTCCCGGGCATCAGTGATATGGGTTAGATGCCTGCATTAAATGTACAATATGTAATTTGCTGCCACTAGGGGTCTCTCAATCAAAATAATGTATGGTAAAGACGATGACGTTGTGAAGTTGCGTGGAATTGTGGGAGTTGTTAAACACCATCGCCGATTAGAACGCATCTGTTCACGGACGAGTTTACCCATTGAAATGAACGTGATTGTTAGTGGCAGATTAGTCTCACATTGCTAGACCTATCTCCACAGGGCTGTGGAGTAAAGTCTGGCTACGCCCCAGATTGCATTTCTTAAAAACCAATAACAATCGTCTTGGGCGGCGCTAATCTCCGGACGCGGCGACGATGGCTCGGCAAAAGGAACATTTGTACCACGCCAAAGAAAACGCCACATACTGTTCATTCAATACAGTAACGTGAGCTATTTAAATTAGCTGGATACATGGTTAAATGTAATTTGCTCTTACCAGTGTATCCCAGTGTGTACTTTTGTCCACAGCAATCCTCTCATATAGGTCCTAAAACGTCCCAGTTAGAGAGGAAATGCTGTAAACAAATTCTTTGTAAATCTTTACAATAATTCCCCAAAAGAATTAAGCAGGCCCGCCTTGTTACACGCTCAAAAGTTTCTTCAAAACTTGCCAGTTTTAGCGTGAATCTTTGAGCTAGTTTGAAGTTTGTTGTTGTTTGTGAGGCAGTTGTCCTGAAAATGTACTTCTGTTGATCGAGAGGGCTCACAGGGGACATATTAATTAAAGGGAGACTCTAACAGTCTCCAACACAAACACACTTTCACACCTCTGTGCTGTCCAGGTGGCTGTACAGGTCATGCAGGTGACGCATAGAAATAAAGCGAGTAATTAGAGAATGTAAATATCACAGGTTCTGCACGCTGCTGTAATTAAAAGGAACAGAAGGAGAGAATTGTAGAATAATCCATCTCAGATAAAAATAGTTCCTGGCAGAGGTGTGAGGGGAATATCACAGCTGTCATGTCAGAATAAAATACAATTTACTAAAAGCCACATGACGGCAATCAGATTTCCCTCCCTTCTTGAACTGAGTGTCTACACATCAGTTATGTGTTGATGGATGCTTACAGTTAATTAAACACTGAGCTGAAATTAATTTTTCAACCCACAAAAACAACTCCTCTTGTTAATAATATTCAACTCTATTATTCTGTCTGGTTTTCTTGCTCAGAAACTATTGTCCCGAATCTCTATTTATCGAGTAAATGTCCATTTTTTAATAGATTTGGAGCACACATCTCTTCCTATAGATTCTAACAGTGAGTCTGGATGTATGTGCTGTGCTTCTGTGTTTGAATCCGCCCCAGCTGGATCTTTGTGATTGCCCAGATGGGATTTGAAGCCAGAGATGACAATTATATTTGGGGAATATGGTGGCATTTCACTACCCAGAAACTGAATTAGCCCCTGCTGAAAGGGCACATTTTATCTTGTGATGCTTAAGAGTGTGAGGAAGGTTTAAAAAATTATTAAATTCTGAATAAACACAATGCTGCTTATGTATGTATGTGTACACTAAAGTACCCTCCCACCCCCTGAAAGCCACAATATAATTCCAACACTGCCTCCATCCACCTATCTGCTGTAATTGTCTAATGCAATAATAAATGTCACTCCTTTGTATATCCTCTTGTGCATCTTTCCTGTAAGACATCCACCCTTTATCCTTCCATCTTTTAAAAAAAATTTTTTTTTTACCTGTAACAGGAGTCTCTCATCTCCAATGATGGCGGCTTTCCTCCAGTCGATGACTTCAGAGAAGGGAAGCTCCCAGCCATTACTCAGAATAACCGGGATACAAGCAGCCTGTTAGGAAAGAGAGAAGCGAGAGCAAAAGAAAATCATTCTTTTTGGGGGACCGGAGTTGAACAAATGATATTGGACAACAAATGATCTTTATATAACGGATGAAGGAATGGACTATAGGAGTAGTCAAACATTGTCAGAGTTCACATGAATGAAATTATAATGACTTATTGAGATGCACCTAACCTTGTGTGTGTGTACTTGTTTTAGGGAGATCATTTGTCTACAGTGTACATTTCATCATTGCAAGTTGTATGAGAAAGAGGTTTTGTCTTCTTTATACATGTAGAATGGAGCATTGGCATGGGGTACTTTCCATAAAATCATCTCTCAATGCAAATCAAACCAGCTATTAGGCTAACTGACATAAAACCATGCCAATCTCTAGGTATGGTGAAGGGTATGTGATGATGGGGGGCTATTTTAATTCCAAAGGCCAAGGGAACTTTATCAGGATGCATAGTATCCTGGATCCATGAAATAACTGGCCTTCAAAAATAAACATCTGCCTGCCTCTACGGGAATTCAACATAAGGGTGTACTGACTTTTGTTGCCAGCGGTTTAGACATTAATGGCTGTGTGTTTAGTTATTTTGAGGGGACAGCACATTTACACTGTTATACAAGCTGTACACTTAATACTTTACATTGTAGCAAA
Source organism: Perca flavescens (assembly GCF_004354835.1). NCBI lineage: Eukaryota > Metazoa > Chordata > Actinopteri > Perciformes > Percidae > Perca > Perca flavescens. Next base: position 25,771,433 of record NC_041348.1, on the reverse strand, counting down.
GTGTCATTTCTTCAGTGTTGTCCCATTAAAAGATATAATGAAATATTTACAAAAATGTGAGGGGTGTACTCACTTTTGTGAGATACTGTATATCTTTCTTTATAAGGCAGTGTTGCACAAGCTGCCTTCTTCTCTACTGCTACTACTACTACTACTACTACTACTACTACTACTACTACTACTACTAAGAGCTATAAAGTCACCTTAATCTAGATTATTTTATTAGAAAGGAAGATTTAGAAGTAGGATAAAGGACTTCCTGACCACTGAATGCACATGTCCTGTTACAGAATTCTGATATTTTTAGTGTTTAATGTATTTTGTATTAAGTATGTTGTTTGCTGTTTGTTACTGTATGTTGAAACTTTGATGCTGCTGCCTTGGCCAGGAAATGAGATTCTGAATGTCAATGGGATTATTTCCTGGTTAAATGAAGGTTGAATAAAATAAAAAAATAAAAAATACAGTTAACATTTATTTTCAAATTTTTTAATGACCAGATGTTATGGTTAGTTTGCAACACATAATTTATCATGTTTTTCTGTCAGAAGTAGAGATGCACCGAACCTAGACTTCGGGTTTGGCCGAACTTTGGGCTTTTTGACGGAGTTTGTGTTCTGCCGAACCTTAGAATTTTTTCCCACAGAACCAAACTCAAAGAGACGTAACAAGAGGCGAAACTCAATAGAAGGTTGCCTTGCAACAAACGCACCCATGACTGAGCAGCAGCTTCGCCATCTTGGACTGAACGCAACACAACGTTCTATTGAGTTTCGACTCTTGTTACTTCTATACTCTTTGACGCTAGTCGACGTAATGGCGGCGCCGTTGATTACGGGAAGGTGTTTACGTAGGTGGACCGTTCAATGCAGTAGGCTGTGTAGAAGTAGTAGAAAGTGAAAATGGAACTTGTGAGCAGAAATGGTGTTGTTTGGCAGTACTTTCAGTCAAAAGAGTACGAGTTGTGCATGAAGGAATCTCCAGACAGCAGCCAAAATGCAGCAACTTCAGGTACGGCAAAGGAAGGACAGTCACAGCTAAAAACTTGTGTTAACTAGACGTTGTTTAAACCTGTTTTACAGTTCTGCAGAGGCTCCACGCAGAGCTTTCACCGTAGCCTACGTAAGTGGCCTGATGTTTATACCTGTGCGCTGGTGTGTGCGTCGAGCCGGCGTGTGTGTGTGTGTGTGTGTGGGGGGTGGGTGATAGAGCGAGGGAGAAGTGAGAGAGGGACGGCGATTAGCTTCAGAGTGAGTACCGACTCTAGAGTCATAGTGAGAGAAACAAAGTGTCTCCCCTGTTCTTTCTGACCACGGGGAGAAATCTGTAGCAGGAAAAGTCTCTCCTTGATTCCATGTTGTTTATGGTTCGGTTTGGGGTTTGGCAGAACCTTAACCAGTGGATCCGGTCCGGTGCATCCCTAGTCAGAAGATTGTTTTGCCTTTTCACAAGTTTTTACAGCTTGAGAGCGAGGGAGAAAAATCCCAGTAACACATGAAGTCAAACCAGAAGTTTAAAGCAGAGCACTGGGAAGGATCTATTTTTCCCTCCACTGAGGGATTTATCTCATCCTCTTAGGCACTTCCTCTCTAATGAGACTCTTTCAAAGTGTTCCATAGGAGAGTTTTGCAGAAACAAACGAAGTTGCCAAAAAGATTAATAAAGTGTATTTATTTATTTTCCCTGCATGCATCAATATTTAGAGGATTCACTAATGCGACTTAATCCATCAGGAGCTCGTTTCATGTCCCACAGGAGCTCTCTTTGTTGCACGAAAGTCATTTTATGATGAGGCTCTTGGAAGTGTGCATCATTCATGGTTAATGGATAGGAGTTGATTGTGCACTCTGCCGCACTATCAAACTGTGTAATTATTAACCTGGAAAATATGCAGTTTTCTGGATAATTTATTTTGCTTTCACACATTTTATGTCTCATTCATAATCCCGTGGTGTACTTTCATTATGTTCTCAGTTTAAATTATATAACAGATATCAAATTAATGCAAATGGGAACTAGCCAAAGTTTGATTCTTATCTCTGAAAGGTTTAAATAAAAATGCTTTACATTTTCAGCAGAGGTGATAGTACTGTATTAAACAATATACAATGGGCAGTAAGGGAACTGCTTATACACCAGCCATATGAGCAGTCATCTGTGTTGACAAATGCATTGATTAACACCTCAAATTACCTTATATTTATGAATAGTACCATTCATTAAGGGTTGACATACTGCTTATAAATACTAATAATATAATTTTTTCATAAAAGAGATTCAGAACTGTTAGGGTTCGGATCATAGACATAGTCTGCAGTTTTAGTCCAGGAATGTTACATGTCAAAAGGTTAACGGCTGGGCGCCTGGGTAGCTCACCTGGTAGAGCAGGCACCCACATATAGAAGTTTACTCCTCGACACAGCGGCCGCAGGTTCTACTCCACCCTGCGGCCCTTTGCTGCATGTCATTCCCCCTCTCTCTCTCTCTCTCTCTCTCCCCTTTCATGTCTTCAGCTGTCCTATATAAATAGAGGCCTAAAATGCCCCCAAATTAATCTTTATAAAAGGTTTATGGCTTCACCTTAATGCCATACTGTATGGAGGGATTTGTCTGTGTTGTCTCAAGTAGCGGAGCAGTGTCAGAGAAAAGTGGGAGGGGAAAAATTCAATACTTCTGGTATTTTCATTTAAAGTTCAAGTTCGACTGGATTCTCCATCAAGTGAAGCTGAGAGATTAAAGGAGATTCGCAAAATGCCGAGTGCATGATCAGTGACCTGTCGACGCAGATTCTCACTGCTTTGATTAGTCTGGCTTTGTGAGATGACTTTTTCCTTTTCTTGTCTGTTTCTCCCCGTCATCCTCGTACATGTCTCTTTGTTTTTCTGTCCTTTGAATGTTAATGATTACTTTTAACTCTGCACACTGGTCTGATTTGCTGAAAAGGCCAGTAAAATAATTGCAATGCATTTAAAATAAACGTTTAATTGCAAGTACTGCCAATCAGTTTTGCTATTGCTTTGTGCATCTTTACTTAAATTTTTTATTTCAACCTTTAATGTCAACACAAAGTACTTGTCCGTTACTTTTAATTCAAAATAATAATTAAGGTGCCAAAAAGTGCCAAGTACAGAAAGAGGTGAGTTGTCTCAATGTCTTGTTTCTTTTCTTCTTTTTCTTAAATCTGACACATTTACATCATATTGATGTTTATTAATGTACGTCGTCCCTGATAAATAAACAAATTAAGTAAGTGCAATAAAGCAGGCTGTCCTCATTCACTGGTTGTACTTTTATCTACGAAAGTAATGCACTATAATTCGTATACACGTACTCTCTTATTGCCAGACCTTCCTCCACAGCGCTGCAGAGGAGGTTCTGGCAAGTCCACACAGCATTCCGGGATGGGAGAAAACTGTGCTCTGGTTTATTGGCATGTCTTTAAACCAATCGCAATCGTCTTCGGCAGTGCTAAGTGCCGGACAAAGCCAACGTGCCTATCTGCAATCTGCGATTTTACCCAAGTGCGCCTTGTTTGTAAATAGCCCGCATCGGTTAAGTCAGTTTTTGCGAACAATTAACGCCTGGAAACAGGCGCAAACGGCTTGATAAGTCTAGCCCTTAGTGTCAAAACAACACAGAGACAGATAGAGACAAGGTGCTAATGAAATATGAACACATCTGCGGTCTGGGGACGTTTCTTTTCTCTGTGGATCTGCAGAAACAAGCATTTTCTGCGTCAGGGGGATGACAGGTTGTCAATAGTAATAAGATCAACTCTTGCTGGAGGACGAGGAACTCTCTGATTTGTTGTGCCCAGCTGGAGCTCCATAGGCTGTCTGATAAGCCTTTACCAGTAATGACAATAACAGAGAAAGGAACTTGTTACTTTACTTTTCTGCAATACCATGTCATGTTCTCTGGGAATCTGAAGTATTTCACCTGAGGAGGAGTTCATATTGTTGAACTCCAAACACATTTCACAAGGTGGGTTTTAAAGGTTGATTCTGATATTTTTTAGACTGTTTTTTTGGCCTGGAATATAAAAAAATATAATAAAGGGTTGAACAATTACATCCTGACAGTGTGGAGAAACTTTACACTGAAGCAACATTTTGACCTTCAATTTAGGAGCGAAAAATGACAGAAATAACTTAAACGAACTCCTAAAAATAAAAACATATTACATGCGTTTTTTGCTGGATATTAAAAAAATGTCTTAGACAGTTGGTGTTGCATTTGGAAAATTTGGACTGATGACTGCCTGGCTCCAAAGAGCAACTTGTTATTCATCAGATAAAGTGAAAAAACGACATTGTACCCACTTAAAAACATACCATATGTGACATCATTAGTATGCAGTCTATCATTAAGTATAGATGACTTCTGAAAGGAAAGGCACTGTATTTTCTTTGCTTTTATAAATTGTCTTGTTGTGTTGATGCTTCTACTGTATTGTTATGTCTGTTTATGCTTTGTTCTAATGTTTATGCTATTTTTAATGTAAAGCACTTACTTAGGGTTTCTGTGTAATGAAAGGTGCTATATAAATTAAATCGCCATTGCCATATGCTTAAAACATAATCCACTGCAGCACAACACAACACACATAATGTACTGTTCGCATGCATGCATGCACACGCACGCACGCACACACACACACACACACACACACACACACACACACACACACACACACACACACACACACACACACACAACATAACACAACACACCTGCAGGGCCTCTAGGAAGCGGAAGGATCCAAGACGTCGGCCCCGGGGCACCAGGCAGAAACTGGAGTTATGGAGCAGCTCCTGGTAGTCGAACCTACACAAACACAGATAAAAAAAAAAAAATTAGGTTAGACGATGAGTGAAGAAGATCTTGGAAAGAAAAAGAAACTAAATGTACAAAAGGAAAGGGGTACATTTCCCCTAGTGTACACGCTCCTCTAATGGGCTATGAGAGAACATTAAAACGAGAAAGACAGGACAACAGAGAGAGAAAGAGATTATCATGAAACTCAAGAGCTCGAATTCCTTCTTGTAATTTTCAGGAAAATTTCCAAGTAGCAATAAGATCTAGAGAGCTAAAAGAAACAAAGGGCAAAGAGAAAAATGATTGTCAAACCCTAAATCTTTGTTTCCACGTTGCCATTTCCTGAGAATCCTTACACATGTGTTTCAAAAAACAATCCAAAGCAGCTTACTCCTAAATGGCTAGCAAAGACTTGTTTCAAGGACTTGATCTCTTTCATAAAATGTGTGCTTGTAGAAGGCAGAGCGGCGGCTTCAGCACATCAAAAAATACACAACGGATAAATAATGAAATGTGCTAGAGAAAAAAGTAGTCCACAGCGGTTATATAATAAAACAGCAATGGCCCTTAACACATTTCATCTGATCAAGATATGTGAAGAGAGAATCCTCCACGCAGGGCTACCTTCAGTGAAGGATTCGCTAAACTATTGATCCCACAGCATAGTGTATCTTGTCCGTCAAGTAAGATCAAGTATTATACAAATATTTTACTGATTCAACTGTTTTAGTGTGAGCTATAGCAGCCCCTCAGGGTAGGGTGAGGCAGGTATTACTGAAGGGTTAGCCAATTTTGGGTGATGGTTTCAATCAATTTTGAGTATTAAACAATCGCTTCCTGTAGCTTGCTCCTTCGTGGAGGACAGCAGCTTGTAATCAGCTGGGATTTACAGCAGTAACAATGGATTTCAATGGTGATGGAATCATTTTCCAACATTGTATCCCCGTCCTCTCTATTTTTTTTTTAATAGGATCGGAAAGAAGAGTCATACACTCAACCCACACGATCATTAGAGAAGTGGATTATGCTGCAGGTGTGGTTTGAGAAGATACTAGGGACATTTTGATAACTTTTCCTTTTTCCATCGTAAATGCTGTGAATCGACACTATGAGCAGCTGCTGTTATCAGGAAAGAATCAAGCAACAAACTTCTTTCATGCCGAAAGGAGGTGAGTGTTATATACTGAAAACCCAGATTGTTGGTGGAGTAAAGGAAATCACAACAACATACTATCATACTAACAATCAGGTGTCCAGTCACTTGTTTGAACCACTTTAGCCACTAAGGTTAAAAACAACGCTGCTGGGCCAACCTTTAGGGTTAGTATTATAGTGCGGTCCATTTGTACTCGGAATTCGGATTTCCTGAGGTCAAAGTCAGAAAAATGCCAAGATTTACGAGCTCGGAACTCGGGCAACCGCTGAGTACCCCGAGCAAATCCAACCTGGCTGCTCCGCGCATCAACAGCCGTGAAAGCTGTGGTAACATACAGTTATAAGCACTTCGGTATTATTTGTATCTCACTAAATCAGTTGTACACGCAGCGTTGCCCATATTCTATCTGTGGACAATGCTGTTTGTATGCACAAAAAAAAAACGTAATACGTTGTTATAAACTGGCATTGCTAACAATGGCTAACCTGGCTAGAGCTGATGAAAACAATAAAAATTTGACTTGTAAATGGAACGCATTCATCTCGGGTGACATCATTCCCAGCTTCGACTTCCGAGTTCCGAGGTAAATGGAACTCACTATTACAAAGGCTAATAAAGGCTCTATATGGAAATAATGTTGGAAACACAACATTGATCTACTTTAAATTGCCTGTACACAAAATATTTCTCTAAAGTTAAAATAAAAACGTTCCTACACTCCTGAGCAGCCTTATGAAAACTCTCTAATGGTTGGATTGTTCCATGCTTCCCTCAAACTGGGAGTTTTTCAACTAGCAAGTCACTTCAGCCTGTCTAAAATCTGTGACTTTAAAGCTCTGGTGGCACTGTGTGTGTGTGTGTGTGTGTGTGTGTGTGTGTGTGTGTGTGTGTGTGTGTGTGTGTGTGTGTGTGTGTGTGTTAGTGTTGGTTTTGGTGTTTGTGTTTGTGTGTACACATGATCTCAGGGCTGGCCTGAGGAGATTTCAGATTGCAGCCTAATCTGTCTAGGGATCAACTGTCCCCAGAACCTCACCACTAGACACCTGTGTGCGTGCATGCATGCGTGTGTGTGTGTGTGTGTGTGTGTGTGTGTGTGTGTCTGTGTTTGAAAGAGGAAGAGAGCAAAATAAGATGTCAGTTGTCCAGTTTGTCACCACAAGACAAGGTCATTCTAAGCGCCGCTGAGAGAGAGAGAGAGAGAGAGAGAGAGAGAGAGAGAGAGAGAGAGAGAGAGAGAGAGAGAGAGAGAGAGAGAGACCGCCTGTCACATATAAAGATGGTTATTTGGGAATAACAACAAACAACAGTTTTACTACAATTAACGTTGATTCAATTCCTGCATGACTTGTTTTTTGTGACGTCATCTTTATCTCTGAGGAAAGAGCCTGGGAACACGTCTTGTTTGATCAGCCAGGTTTGGACAGTACTGAGAAAGTAGAGCTGCTTTGTCCTGAGCTGCAGCCTGGACCCTGAATCTGGAATATTGAGCACCCATGGGCGCTAGGCACATAAGTGATACTGAGCTGGAAGCTGACACGGCAGCGGTGGGATCGCCCCTAGGTATGGAGGGAGCAGACCCTGCAAGTAACCCAACGACAAGAAAACTACAAGGCCAATGAACAATGCAGAGACCTGACAGGAATTATGCGTCTGGAGCCAGATACAAAAAACACAAACTAGTTAAATACCACTTTACAAAGAAGACGAGTACATTTATTGTTGTCCACACTCATCAGTTATAATCTACATCTGGATTGCACCAGCTATTTATAAATATGTCACTAAGTTTGTGCTTAAAGTCCTTTATACGTTCTAAGTAACAGCTAGCTATAAACCAGTGATGTACTAAATGTGGTTTTAATGTTAAAACTTAAGGAAAGTCTTCATGTGATGTGTAAATCTGTTGCTAGGAAACAGCTCTCTATATATACATTATATACAGTTACAGTTCAATCCAAGGCAATTACTGATAACTGCCAATCATTTGTAAATGTACCCATAAGGTCTGCTGCCCTGGCAATCATATCCTGTTTTTAATGGTTCGAGTCGGGGATGGTGCGTCAGAAGCTCGGGATAAAAATCCTCTACATCAGACGTTGAACTGCTTCTCAAATAAACCAACTGCTGAGCATCTTCCAAGACTCTCTAGGATGCCCAGGATGCCACGGTTTTGTGCATTGATTGATACTGCTGTCAAAGCAGCCTCCTCACGCATTTGTGTCCTGGTCTCCTGGCCCAGTGGAGCCTCTCCTATGTGTAGGTGTTATCTCTCAGGGATTCTTTCAGGTGGTTCAGGCTTCTACATCTCCAAGAAAAAAAACATGCCCTTCGCCCTATTCTGGACAAGACGTGACATGGCAACAAATATCTTACACACCATTACTTACAGTGCAGGGACCAGCTTCAGGGTAGTGTACCAGGGCCGGGGCTAGAAGGGGAAATATGAAATATGACTGCCCCCTCCCAATCCATTGGGCTAGAGTGCTGCCAATCTGACGATTGTGATTTCCATGTTTATCTGTGTTTTTTGCCCCCAACGGTGCCTTCCAGGCAGCTCTGCCTGGAAGGCACCGTTGGGAGGCACTGGTTATGGTTATGGTTATGGTTATGGTTAGGGTTAGCGTTAGTAATTAAGGGTTTTAATTTTCTGATCTGAAACAAAAAGGAGGAACTGGAAGGGGTGTCGTGAAATGATGGATGATTAAGTGACTAGGTTCCTAGTGTAGAGGCAGCTCTGTCAGCCCATAATCTGGGGGACAGGGGTACAAAAAAAGAAAAGAAAAGCAAAACAGAAAATAAGCATACAATGAGATCATGCAATAAGGAGATAAATTAATAAGTGCTGGGTAAAAAGGCCAGTAAAAAAAAAGCATGCAATCACATCTATCTGGCCGTAGAATAAATATAAAATAATAAAAAGATACATAAATAATTTTCTTAATAAAAAGAAGATAAAATAAGTGCTTAGTGATAAATACAAAAAAGACATGCAAAACACATCTAATAATTGATAATATAATGAAGTGCATAAAGAAACGCCCCCCCTCCCCCAAAAAAGGGGCTTTTTATAATTGGTGTTGGGCCCATTGGGGTGGCTGATTTTGGCGGATTTTGCCGGCTAAAAAATGAATGACAGAAGGGATGTAGCGGGGAATTTATTTGTCGTGTAGACCTGTGGGTATGATGGTCCTGAGAAGGTGAATCCAGATTCTTTCTGCCCTCTTCCTCTGTCCCACAGTCCAGCGGTTGTTGGATTCTAAGCCAGAAATGATGAGGTGATTGGTTGAGTGTTGCTGAAAATGTATGACTAATGGTGTGGTGAGTTTACCTTGCTCCATGTTTATCGGTGTTGGTTAAGATTAGGGTTAGGGTTAGGTGCCTTGAAGGCAGTGATCGCAACGCTGCCTGGAAGGAGCAGTTGGGGGCAAAAAACACCATTGAGCGATTTCCATTGGATCAAAGTACTGTCACTTGGCTGCCTGTTCTGCCAATTTTCCCAGCCCTTGTCACATGACCAATTAATGTTTTCATGACTACCAGGCACAATTGTGATACAATGGAACCAGCACTGGAGACTGAGCCTATAGAAAATGTGTTTTGTATTTGGATATACAACTTGTGCAAACTATTGAAATTAATAATGAATGTGATATTTTATTTAGCAGAATTACATTGTGTTGTTCTGTCCTATCCAATATTTCTAAGCAGATTTACTATGCTGTATTCTGATAAAAAATTTAAAAGATGTACTTAACAGTATGTGAATGATACAAGCTTGTAGACATTAAGTACGTGGCCCACTTAAAAAAGATAAACAAGATGAGGGTTTAAAAAGGTTAGGGTTAGGGTTATATAATTTTCATATTTATATAATTTTTTCATCTGCATTTCAATCAAACCTCTGTATACTCTATAACTTCACTATTTCGCTCTCCACCCACTCTGCACACTGTGTTTGGAATGGAAAAGGTCAATGATAAAGGTTGAATGTGAGCACAGCTCCTTGCCACTGTTCTGGGCTTGTTATACTGGGAGTAGATCCCATTAGAAACTGGGACATCCCAGCATGTCTAAGCTGCAATCCCAGGATATCGAAAGAGGAGCTGGAGAAACTTGCTGAAGAAACATGAATACAGGCTGCTGTGCATGGTGTGTTGCCACCATGACCCAGATAACAGTACCAAAATACTCCTAACCATTTGACAGCAGTGCCCAGATAAACCTTTGTGAATGGATTGCTTTAGGCATCAAAATTAATCAGATGAATAAACTAACCAGAAAGAGATAAAAGAGGGTGGACAGGAGAGGTAAGCATTAAAGGTGCTCTAAGTGATGTGACGCGTTTTTTAGGCTACAACATTTTTCGTCACATACCGCAAACATCTCCTCACTATCCGCTAGCTGCCTGTCCCCTGAACACACTGTAAAAAAACGCGGTCTCTGTAGACAGCCCAGGCTCCACAAACGGCAACAAAAACAACTTGCGCTAACCTGCTCCACGAACCAATTTTTTTTACAGTGTGTTCAGGGGACAGGCAGCTAGCGGATAGTGAGGAGATGTTTGCGGTATGTGACAAAACACGTTGTAGCCTAAAAACGCGTCACATCACTTAGAGCACCTTTAAATGAATAGGACACAATGCAGTTTGAGTCATGAGGTGCATCTCCCTTAAATTGCATCCAAGTTTCCTCCACTTGCTTGCCTTCCTCACGTATTAGTCCGTCTCACAGAGGAAGCATGTGAGAGACAGAGGAAATCATAGGAGGAGAGAGGAAACAAGGAAAATGTTTTTTTTAAAGGGGTGACTCCTATTTTCCACCGGGCTCTTCTGCGTTGCGTTCTGGAGGTGCTGCGGGCCTCCACGAGCAATCACAGCCGTTCAAGTCAATGCTTGATATTCCACCACACGCGGCTCTCCGCTCCCAGGAATAAGAGCTTTGAGTTTGGCCTTAACGAAGGAAGGCCAGTACGACTTCCTGTTCAACCGGGGAGAGATGAGCTATAAATAATGGAAGTGCGATGCACCTTTAGTCAGACATTGGACCCTCACTCCTCTCACTGGCTGGCTGATCCTCTCATTTTCTCAATTCATTAATCTGTCATCATGCTTCACCTCAGCCACCTTCTTCAGTGTTGGCAGTGAACAAATTAGAGTGTGCCTCACCTCCCTGTTCTTACACCTGAGTGCATTCCTTGTATGTTTGTTCAAGCACATGTGAGTGAGTGTGTGTGTGTGTGTGTGTGTGTGTGTGTGTGTTTTTAAGTTGTGTGTGTATTTGATTATGTAAAGCAAGTTTTCAAGCATGCGTCAGTATTGCATGTGTGAGGAAAAGTGTGTGATCCCTTTGGTGTGTCAAAATAAATGTGTACAGTATATATATGCATGTAGAGGAGTGTTGTTGCATATGTTGTTGCATAATCAGCCTGGTATCTGCACTTCCCCTCCACTTCTCTCTTACAATTAACTGAGCTGTGGTCGTCGCATCAGGACCGCGTTTACTTTAAACTGTTCTGATCAGTATCTGATTGCAGTAGGAATCGCAACAACATTTGTGTGCATAAGGACTACAAATCTGTGTAAAGATAACTTAAACGAATCTGGTAGTTTTTGGCAAAAACCATAAAAAAAGAGCAGTATATAATTACTGTATGAGTGTGGAACTATGTGTGGATTCAGATTATTTTCCTGTGTTCGTGTGCATGAAAGAGAAAGTGAGACAGACAACAGAAAGACCGAGTTGGATGAAACCCAGTAAGAAGGAATTAAAAATCAATATGGGCCACAGAGAATCACTCAGAACATTTGAGCTGAAAAACAAAACAAATGCTGTTGCTCGCCATAAAGTAAAAGGGTTCTCTCAGCAGAGACACTAAATAGTTTCAGGAGTGAGGGATCGATATGAGGCCTTACAGAGTAAACCCTGAGGTCTGGTTTACACTAGTGAAAAATATGGTCTCATATCTGAAGAGAAAAACCTAAATGCACAAAACAAAATATTACACACAAAAGTAATAGAGTTGGAGAGCTCTCCTCACAGACAGAGAAACAATAGCCAGTCTGTTTATTGTCTGTGTCAGAAAATATTCTAAAAGTTCAACATAGTTCTGAAGGCCCTACGGCTAGGACCATTAACAAAAAAATCAATGTAAACAATGCAGGTTTCAATTTGCAAATGTTTTATGATTGTGAGAAACACTGGATATTAACAGAAACTTTGTTTATTTACATGAAAACTCCACAGGGTGCCTTTAAAACTTCCTGAGGAACGACTAAGCCCTAGTCCACACGTGCATTTTTTTTTTTTATCCTTTATTCTAAAAAACAATCCGGTCCACTAATGATTGTTTAGAGAAATCTCCATCCACATGAAAACGCAAAAACACAATTGAAGCGCTGTCAAGAGCATGCCAAGCCAACGGGCGGGGATATAACCCCAGTCGCACAAAGAAGAAGAAGATGTTGGTCAATCAGATGCCTGGAAAAAAAACCCACTACCCACCAATTGGAAGTCCAACGGTCTCGTCTAAGAGCGGTGACGTTGGCAGCGGGGTCTGTGTCATGGCAGTGTAGGATTATGTAGCAATGATCTCTGTAGCGCATTCTGACAGCTCCGTTCCACAATACCATGGAAGAGTAACCGTACATTTATGTTTAAACACGTAAAAAGTCCTGCTTGCAGGCCTGTTACCAGCACTATTTTGGTCACATCAGCACTTGCAAGAAATGTCGCCTCATTTGTGACACCTCACAAAGGAGATAAGCACACTCTGACGTTACAAGCTGAAAACGTTGCTTTCCCTGTGTAGAAGACAACACTAAAACAGTGTTTCTTAAAATTATTACGATTCAAAAGGTCTCTTTTTAGTGACCTTAAATGCTGTTTACTTGTGGAGAAAAAGCTGAAACGTGTAAATGTGTTTAAAAAAAAGCTAAGATTAAAAAATGTAGGTGTGGACTAGGTCCAAAATGTGTCTTTTAATTAAAAATGGTCAAACCACACACTCTTTCTTCCCCATTTGTGTTAAATAATTAAAAGTCTGGTCAGATTCTGACGTTTGCTCAGTCTTTGATCACATATTTGCTGATCTAAACTCAGTTTAGACTGTATTACAGAAGCACAGATCTTGGACGGCAGCCTGTGGTCAGACAATATTTGATAGAATTGGCATATTTCGTTATAAAAATCTATGACATTGTTCCAATGTTTTGCAGTAAAAAGGGTCTTGTAAAAATTTTTTAGGTATCACTACAGAAGTTTTGCATTGGTACATACAATAATACTCAGCCTTACTGTTAGTCTGTAAGCAGGACACTTATCTAACTTTGCTAAAGTCTGGGTATTCCAGGCTCCCAACATTTATCATTATAAATGCAGTGTACAGAGTAAAGTATAAATGGCATCAGCAGTAATGACTACAAACAGGCACCTCACACACACATTCAGGCGAGAAAAAGGAACTGAAGGCTTTGTCTCACACACAGACTAGTAGTCCCTCTAGGTGTAATTGTTCAGTGTGTGTGAAGTGTGTGGACCCATTAATTATAAAGGAGAGAGACACACACAAACACACACACACACACACACACACACACACACACTGATGTCCTTGAAGAGAAAAATAATGTTTGTTCATAAAAGAGCGAACCGGGCTAAAATGTTGCTCACTTGTGCAATTTACAAGACAATGGAAATAAATTGAACATCTTGAACCTCACAGTGGGAAATGTTTTACTTAGATGAAAAAGGAAAAAGAACAATGAGCAAAGATGATTTAAAGAGCATGACTGTTACCGTACATTCTCAATGTACAGCAACATACTCTCTAGAAGGGGCTAATCGGGTCAGACCATCAGGAAACATGGTCTTTAAACGCACCACAAACTTGAAAACATTTGGTCCAACTGTGTTCTGAAATTCCAACAGCAGAAGAACACACTGGGAGTGACTTCCTCACTAAGTACAGTTGCAATATATGGGCAGTCGGAAGTGGAAAACAAAAGGAAAAATGTCCCAAAATCTTATTTCCAAGCCTTGATCTACAAGTCTCTTCCATATTAGAAGTCAGTGTCATGTGTTTGTCACTTACAGGGTTGTAGAATGAACAATAAACATGTTAAACAGGATCCATCAGATTACAGCAAAGAGCCACAGAATAAACTTGAATCGCTAAGATGTTTCACATTAGGAAAATGAAGCAAAGAGTGTAAAAGATATGGAAACAAAGATTTTAAAACGAATGCCCCCCTTTAGTTTCAACTTTGTAAAGATTGGGATATAAAACAAAATGTGTGAGAGTGTGTGTCAAATGCATTGAGGCAACACAGAACAGACACTTTATACTGTATTTGCGCAATTTTCCTATCCGACTCCCCACATTTGTCGTCTCTTTTCAACAGACTGCCCTCTCGCCAGCAGAACACAGAGGGAAAAAAAAAAAGAGTGCTGTTTGATGAATCTGTTTTAGAATGGGAGTTAGGAGGAGAAGCACCCTCGGCCACACAAGATGTGAAGCAGTTGGGATTTGTTAAGTCAGGCCAGGAGCTGAGGGGCTTAGTGTGTTTGTGTTTGGTGTAAACGTGTGTGTGTGTGTGTGTGTGTGTGTGTTCTTGTTTAACCATATTCGTGTGGTCCAAAAACCGGGAATACAGTATACTTGTGGAGTCTGGACAGCTTTATGGGGCCAAAATGCTGGACCTTACAACTTTAAAGGGCTGTTTAAGGGTTAAGACTTGGTTTTAGGATTAGGGTTAAAATTAGGTTACGGTTAGGGTTAGGGTAAGGGTTAAGGTTAGGCATTTAGTTGTGATGGTTAAGGTTAGGGTAAGGGGCTAGGGAATACATGTCAATGATGGGTCCCCACAAAGATAGTGCCACGCACTATGTGTGTGTGTGTGTGTGTGTGTGTGTGTGTGTGTGTGTGTGTGTGTGTGTGTGTGTGTGTGTGTGTGTGTGTGTGTGTGCGTGTGTGTGCATGCGTGCGTGTTAAGGTGTCGCTTTAGGAGAGCTGCAGTAGATTCCCATCAGTAATGTTGTCTCCTGTGTTTTCTGCAATGTGTTACTTTATACGCAACTGGTGACTAGTAACTTTAATATTGTTCATTTTACCACAGAAATCAGCAAAATAAAATTCCACTGTATTTTGGTTGGACAGTTTTTCTGCTAATTGACAGTTTAATTAGTGCAATTATGTGAGTGAGAAAGGATGAAATGAAGGCCAATGTTTTTCATTGCCTTGGAAAACAATGATTACAAAAGCTCTTCAAAGCACATGCCATGTTGACGTGGCATTGCAAAAGTACTCTGACAAGTTATTTACAAGAAAAGAGCAGGGCGGATATACACTATCTGCTTATATCAGTTTATTGCAGATATATATCGGTATAAACGTCAACGTCATAAACCCTACTGAAAAAAACATGTCAGTAGAGAATGGAATTATTTTCCAATATGTTCATGTAAAAAATAATTAATATTTTCAGGTTTTCTATACCTTCAAATCAATATCTGTACCACTATCAATCAAAAATTGCTTAGCCTATACTTTGCAACACGACTGCTCGATGGTGTTTTTTGCCCCCAACTGCTCCTTCCAGGCAGCGCTGCGACAGCTGCCTTCAAGGCACCTAACCTTAACCCTAACCATAACCATAACCATAACCAGTGTCTTTTTTTTCAGGAAGCGCTGCCTGGAAGGCGCCGTTGGGTGCAAAAAACACCGATAAACAACACGACTATTTACTTTGCATTAGGCAATTCTTGGCCACTAGATGGCAGAAAAACATCAAGCACTATGACAGATATGCAGGCATCACCATATGGCCGGCTTATAAAGCTGTCAGGGAAAACATATTAGCAAACAAGTACTTTCACATCTAACAGACACGGAGCAACGGAAGCATTTATTTGGAGTTATTTGTTCGTCCACCTGAGTCAAAAATAAGTCAAATATTCCCTCTGCTTTCACATCTCATTCTGGTCAATCATTAGTTCTTACATGACTTTCTCTGTTCAACAAGTTCTAAATAAAATATGTCCTTTGCTCCAAGGGTGTATACATTAACATTAACTCTGCTGTTATCGTTTAAGCAGCCTGTTCACACACATTTTTATACTTCTTAATATGTTCTCAGTTAAAGAACCATCTGTGGGCCTAAAACAACATACTGTAGGTAGGTGTTAATAAAAAAAAAAAAAAAAAAAGGGCAAAAGACAGCACATAGGAGGTCTGGGTTTCTGTAATTTTCTTAGTTGTTTCTTGTCAAAGCCCCTGAGACTGAGGCTTGAGATGAAAATGTTTTACACAACTAGAAATGCAGTCCAGCTAAGCCATATTATATATGGCTTAGCTGGACTTTATATTTTTAAAGATTTTTTTTTTGGGGGGGCATTTTAGGCCTTTATTTGATAGGACAGCTTAGACATGAAAGGGGGGAGAGAGAGAGAGGGGAATTATTTGCAGCAAAGGACTGCAGGTCGGAATCGAACTCGCGGCCGCTGCGGTGAGGACTAAGCCTTTGTATATGGGCGCACACTCTACCAGGTGAGCTACCCAGGCACCTTAGCTAAGCCATATTTAAAGACAATCAAGACACAGGTAAATGCCAAGTATCCATGCTAATGTGAGATTCTTTGAACATTAGTCCACTAATTAGATCCACTAATCATGTTGTGTGATATATATACAGGATATAACAGAGGGAAGGAGTTAAGTGTCAATTCAAATACAAAGTGCAGTGGTGTAGATGGCCCCACAGCGTAGTACTGTTCCTTTGTGAGGCATTAAGGCAAAGGTGGTCATAACTCAGGACAGCGAGGGGAAATATGTCACACTATGAATTACAAAAAACAATTCAAAGCCAACAGCTGAGAATCTATCTTGTTAAAACCCTGAAAAGAACTGTGGTCAAGGCTTAAAACTAACTGAGGGGAAAAGTGTGAGCCGCCACAACATCCCAGCCAAATCTATCAGCACCAGGCTCTTTGGAGTCTGTTGCAAGCTGTTTAAAAAATCGTCAAAGCATCAACAACAAGCTATTTAGTCCACCATCAAAGAGCGCGGCAGGGAATGTGTGTGCGTGTGTGTGTGTGTCAGAGAGAGAGGATGAGCGGCTGCTTTCTCCACAGTTAGTCTTACAAATGTGTGTGCCCACATTAGTGCAGAGGTGCGCTCATGCATTTCAAAGCGCTCCCATTGTCTCCAATCTGCAGTCAACAAATCACATAATTCAGACACCGTATGGCAAATGTTAAATGCTTTAATGGCTTACGCTGCAAACAATGGGAAGAAGAAATGGGGGTCTGGTTGAGTGGAGACAGAGTGCATTAGTGATTTGATGCTTTCCAGTGTGTATGTTTGTTTCTCTTTGCATTGACCAAATGTCCCAACAGAGATGATAATGTTAAAATGTGAAAACTCTTTTGATCAATTAGAAGTAGATTCAGGTTTAAGGTCAGAGAAGAAAGGGGTTAAAGGCTTCAGTAAGGTACAAATGAAATGCGTGTCAGATCGTCCAACAGCCAGAAACAATAATTCAGAAAGTCTTCCCAACACCTTTCTCGATATTTTGACAATTTTTTCCAATCTTTCTGTAACCGACAATCAGAGGTCCGCTTCATGCAGCCATCGACCCAGTTGGTGGGTCTGAGAGAGCGTTGAAACATTTTTTTCTAGATTAGCTACCTCCATCACTTTCCATTTTTTACAATGGAGTGCATCACCATAATAGAGTGTCCGAAAGTGTTATTCCCATTTGTACAATTCATCCCATCTTGCTTTCTATGATTTGAAGCCTTCTGTTTTTCGTCTCTTCAGTGCACGTTTAAGTCCCAGGCTTCACATACTGCACGTCATGATTTATTTGCAAAGTCTGTTCTCATTGCAGTTTGTCAGGTTTTTTTTTTTTTTTGTGCACATTGAAAACGTGAATAACAGGTGGATAAAAAAAAAAATCACCTTTTGTGGATGGAAAGGCTACGCAAGCTGACCACAAACAGAAAAAGCAGTTCACCGGTGTGACGGCAAACCAGTAGTCTCAAATCAAACTTTGTTTTGGACTCAAACAAACAAACAGACAGACAAGCCCACAGGGAAAACAGCCATAAACAAACTTGTGTCTGTGCCTCTCTGTGCCAACACTCTGGACATGCTTGTATAAGTTTTTCGGCAGCATCGCTTTTAACCTTCATATCCAAACAACAGCAGCGTCGAAGGTTTGAGGGAGGGCAGACCAGGCAGAGGTCGGGGAGCCGTTGACTCCCAGAGGAGGTTCCTCAAAGTTTAAGTTACACCAAAATCCCTTTGAAGAGAAAATACTGTTATTATAGAGGTCTGCTCCAGTCAAAGTTTCAGATGGAAAAACTTCACAGAAACACTAGCTTCGAGGGTGAGTGTGTGTGTGTGTGTGTGTGTGTGTGTGTGTGTGTGTGTGTGTGTGTGTGTGTGTGTGTGTGTGAGACAGTTTGAGGGACAATCATTTGCATGTTCATTGCTGTGTTGGAGTATCTTTGAAAGAGAGAGAATTTTCCATATTTATCAATGTGTGTATATGTGTGAGACTGTTCCCTTCTCTGGTTGAGTTGAAACACAGGTCTCTGGGCTGGTATTAAAGCTTAATGTTGCAGACGGGTCTGACTCAGAATATTAATGCACTTACACACCCACACCCACACCCACACACACACACACACACACACACACACACACACACACACACACACACACACACACACGCATGCATGCACACGCACACACACGCACACACAGGTTCCCTGTTCATAGAAACTACTCACCTGACAAATGTCACAAAAGTTTAAGTATTCATGCACTTTAGAAATGTAAAAAAATGGCATGTAAATATTTTTTTTTAAATTTGTATTGTAATCATTTCTGTCTCTGTAAATTACTTTAACTCATATTTACAATGTTGGTTCCATATATTTCATACTAACCCTAAGAGCAAAAAAGAAGTGAGATGGATGTGTGAAGTGCACTTGCTGCCAAACACACACACACACACACAGAGGAAACATAATGACGGGAAAGGTATCTGTAAGGTTGGAAGTAAACAAAGGTTCAAAGTTGGGTAAGTGCAACAACAGCTTTAGAGCTGAAGAGAGAGGCTCAGTTCCTTATTCTTTATCGGAAATCTCAAACACAACGTTGTTTTAGTTAAGACTCATTTACAGACAGCAACAAGGGAAGCATCAATCTAACTCATTAGAATCACTTTAAAGTCAGGTAACCCGAGGCCAGGGTTCTCACCACGGGCCAGGTTCAGGACAGATATTTAGAAATGATGTTCGGATTCGGGTCGGGCTCGGTCACATCAGCGCGATAAGGCATTGAACATTTTAAATTAAACAGCTTATTAACGTGCACTTGTTGCCCCGTGTGCGCTGATGCGCTCATCTGTTGACATTTCCGAATGCCTTCCTAGAGTTGCTTAATAAAAGCTGGCTTTCCACACAAACAAACGTACGTGTCATTAGTATGAGAAAGAAATATAGTTTAACTGTGTCAGGCTCGGGTCGGGCTCGCACATAAATATCTTAATGCCTGTCGGGCTCGGGTTGGGTTCGGACAGAAAAATGCAGCCCGATCACCACTCTAGTGTGGTGACATTTACACATTGGCACTATGATTTATTTGGTAACACTTTACTTGAAGGTATCTACATAAGAGTGAAATGGCACTGTCATGAACATATGACACTGTCGTGACGCATAAACCTTAACCCTAACCCCTAACCCTAACCCTAACTCCCCTTGTGCCCGTGCCCCTCGCAGCACCCATTCTGGGTGTTGCGTTTTAACCCAAACCTAACCCTAACTTGTCATGACAAAAACCAAATGACACTTACTAAAAGAAGCGTTATGTCATAAAAGTTTATGACTTCTTTATAATGTTTATGACATTCATGACAGTGTCATGTCACTCTTATGTAGATACCTTCAAGTAAAGTGTAACTTATTTTGAGTCAATCCCAAAAAACACTACTTAGTAGTGCACCAACCATGCAGTTGAAAATAGTTCCCCCAAAATCATTATTTACTACTGTTTGCTTAAAACTACAATGCCTAACTGTTTAAGGAAATAATTTAGCCTTAAAAAAAATAAAGTAGCATTCCTGATTGAGTAAAGTCTTTAATCAGGGCAGATGGGTTTGGGGCTGAGAGCCACAGAAAGAGAACAACATTTTATACCTGAGCTACAGGAGGTGATAAACAGGGGTTAAATCAGGCCGGGGCTGTCTGGTGGGGCTCAGCACAGACACATAGGCCTACGCTCTTCTAGTATTTTTCTCTAACACATACACAGACACACATACCCTGAAGAAGTGTGTGTCTTGTGAGGCACCATTAGCACCCTCCCTCTGTGCCCCTGCAGGTTTCAGAGGGCCAGGTTGGAGGGAGCTGTGTCTGTGTGTGCGTGTGTGTGTGTGTGTGTGTGTGTGTGTGTGTGTGTGTGTGTGTGTGTGTGTGTGTGTGTGTGTGTGTGTGCGTGTATGTGTTTGGCAGCAAGTGCACTTCACACATCGGTCTCCCTTCTGTTTCGCTGTTAGCGTTAGTATGAAATATATGGAACCAACATTATAAATATGAGTTCAAATAATTTACAGAGACAGAAATTATAAAAATACAAATCGTTACAAGTTTTTTTACATGCCTTTTTTTACATTTCTAACATGAAAGAATACTTACATTTTTGTAAAATTTGTCAGGTGATATGTTTAGTCATCAGTGGAAGAATTTAAAAAAAAAAAAAACGACAATGCCTTCTTAAAGAGCCGAGTTAATGTCAAAGTGTAATCTTTCTGTTATTAAAAAGCTAAATATGTCAATACATAGCGAGAATTCACTTTTCATGTTCAATGGTAGCTTTGCAATGTAATAAAATACAAAAAACAAAAAAATACAGGTAACAAATCAACAGCACCAAGGGCATGACTAGACGAGGGTAACATCTTTATATATGTCTTATATGTCAGTCCAAAGATATTCACTGGTATTTACTGCACACTGATACAAACCAGAAAATCCTCACATTGACATTGACAAGCTGGAACCAGTGTTTGTTTTTGCTTTATAAATGGCTTAAACAATTATTAAAATACAAAAAAAAAATACTAGAATATTGAACAACTGATTAAACGACTAATCATTTCAGGTCTAACATATCATTTCCTGCTGTACAGTAGCATTAAGATTTCCCTTAATTGGAGCTAAAAAGCCCAAACTATTAAAAACAGCCCCTCAAAAATACACTTTAAATACTTAAATACTTGAATCCAACTTCCTGCGTCATACAGTATGTGCAGAGGATCCAAGTGGTTGGATGTACATTTTCTGAAGTACTGTACTAAAGTATACTTTTGAGGAATTGTACCTTACTTGAGTATTTTCATAGTTTGCTATTTTATCCTTTTAACTTCACTACATTTATTTGACAGCCTTTAGTTACTTGTTACTTCGAGAATCAGATTATTACAAAATATAAACCAATGTGACGTCTTCATTTTTTTTTACCAACAACCCAAAACCCACAGAAATTCAACATATTATTAAATATGACAGAGAATGGCCGCAAATCTCCACATTTGAGAAACTGGAAGCAGAATTCTTTTCTGATATTTCTGCTCGGAAATAACCTAAATTATTATTAGGTTTGCCAATTTTCTGTTGATTGACTAATCAATTAACTGACTGAGTGCCTCAACTCTAGATTTGATAAAAATTTTAGTTGTTTAACTTTGTTGTGTGTTGTGTTTAGTTTATTAAAAAGTGCACAAATTGAATGTATATGGAGGGGTGTTCACATACTTTTGATTAGGGATAGACCGATTATCAGCCCTGGCCGATTATCGGGTTGTTTTTTTGGCAGTTTGCAGATTATCTTTATCAGCGTTTTATTTGCCTGATAACCGATACATTTATTAAAAAGTGCGCTACTTTGGTTCCGCTACAGCTGTGTGTCTGTCCCTCTGCTTCGGTTTCACCCACCACTAAATCTGACTTAATGTCCCGCCCACAACACTATCTGACTTTGACTTTTACTGTGTGTTATGTTGAAAGTTTCTAAATGATTGAATCATTTCTTAAAGCATTTAAACAAAGTTTTCTGTTTGTAACATTCCAACATCTTAATTTTGACTTAAAGATTTTCAATTTCATTGTAAATGCATATCAGTTTCCAAATATCGGTTATCGGTTTCATTAACAACTAATACTCTGTATCAGCCTTGATATCGGTCGACCCCTACTTTTGACCATATACTGTAGTGCATGAACAAGTGAAGCAGAAACAATCCCAGCAGCTGATGGGCAGCTAACATGCAGCAGTAAAAGTGACTGATATTCTGTAAGACACAAACTGTCACTAACACCTTCTTCTTCTTCTTTCTTTCTCCTTTCTAGAGTTTATCATGCAAACTGTATCATATCGATTTGACCACAGCGCTCCAGTTTTATTCAGCATGGCAGGCTCCAGTCTATACCGTACACAGAGATGACCGCAGACACACACTTTTCACACTCACACATGATGGAAAAAATAAACTTGTGAGTTTACCCTCAGTGCAGGCAGCCAGGAATCAATAACTCTGAATACACACCACTTAACTCTCGCTCGCTCTGACTCTAACTCGTTCTCTATCTTTCTCCTTCCAGAAAAGAGGAGCGCTGGAGAAGAAGAACAGGCGAGTCAAAGTCAGCCCCTCCACCTCGCGCCATGCTGAACGCTTCCAAGTCCTCCCTGTTTCCAGAGATAGCGGCAGGCATTAAACAACATCGGGCAGGAAATCGGAGATGTAACGACGTCTTCTCCTGCTGAATTATTGAACACTACAAAGGTAGCAAGTGGACACACACTTCAATGCATAAACACACACTACTATGGGATTTCATTCAGGGATACTGATTATGACTGTGATAAGAGATGGCCCAGACAGCATGTTGTTTTGTATACCATCTCTCTCTCTCTCTCTCTGCAATAATATGTTACAAAACCAGAGGACAGCTGGGTCTTCAGCAAATAGCATCAAAACACAATGAATTAAGGTAAGGAATCATTATCAACACTTTATAATAAACGCTGATGTGTTTCAACTATACAATAAGGTAAAAATAAATTATGCTAGGGGTGGGGGAACAGCATAGTATCGCAATATTTTCCGTGGCAATACTGTATCTATACACAGATGCCAAGTATTGATCTATTATTAGATATGTGTTGGTCAGTTTGTCTGCTTGACAATCCCATTTTGCAGTCACTCCAAGCGGCCGAAATGGGTTTCCTCAGGAGGGTGGCTGGCATCTCCCTTAGAGATAGGGTGAGAAGCTCAGTCATCCGTGAGGAGCTCGGAGTAGAGCCGCTGCTCCTTTGCGTCGAAAGGAGCCAGTTGAGGTGGTTCGGGCATCTGGTAAGGATGCCCCCTGGGCGCCTCCCTAGGGAGGTGTTCCAGGCACGTCCAGCTGGGAGGAGGCCTCGGGGAAGATCCAGGACTAGGTGGAGGGATTATATCTCCAACCTGGCCTGGTTGGAGCTGGTTAATGTGGCTCTGGAAAGGGAAGTTTGGGGTCCCCTGCTGGCCCCCGACCCCAGATAAGCGGACGAAGATGGACGGATGGAAAATTGAAGTGAGATGAACAATCAGAGAAATGTATCTTTTTAGATAAAACAGATGTTGACAAAGTTTCCTTTTGGCACATCATTTGAAATTGGGAAAAAAAAGGTAATAAATTGCAATATATGGCAGAATATTGTAATATGTTTAAAATGGCAATAATATCGTATTGTGACATAAGTATCGTGATGATATTGTGTCGTGAGGCCTCTGGTGATTCCCACCCCCATAAAAATGTTAGTAACTCATTAGTAAATGGATGTTTCACACTTTACCTTTTGTCAGTTAGAAATGGAAAATAAATAAACTCAAAAATAAATGGCCATAAAAATGAGATGCCAAAAAACATCAAGATCTAGCAGTGCAGATACATGTGGGTTCACTATTTGGCAAACAACAGGTGACTGTTACCCTTTTTAATCTAATGAGTTTTATCTTATTAATGATTTATAAAAGGTTCACAACCTAATTTGTCAACTAATTATAAACCATTCTTAAACCCTTTTTTAAGGTAGCCTTAGTGGTAGCGGGAAGAAAATATTTTTAAGCACAAACTCAAAAAAGTTTTCACTCAAAAACATCCATCATGCTCAGGTCATGTCACACAATATTGATACTTGCCAAACAACAACATTTAGTTTTCTCCTACACACTTTTGATTTTTTTTGCAATCACATGATGACTATTACTCATTATCGATAGATGGGAAATACAGATGGTGAAGCCCAAGGAAGAGATCGAAGGCTGTGCTCTTGTTGGCTGTAGAGTGATTTATTGTTATCAGTATGTATGTATATACAGTGTGTGTGTGTGTGTGTGTGTGTGTGTGTGTTGTGTGTGTGTGTGTGTTGTCTCTGGACAGGCCAGTTCCTCAGTGAGGAATGAAAGGCCCAGGATGTCATCAGTTCCCTTATTGATTTCACTGCTCACATGCTTAATTGAAGTTGTTGGAGGTATACATAATTGAAGTTGGTTCACTCTCTCTCTCTCTCTCTCTTTTTCTTTTCCTCAAACATTAAAAAGAGAAAAGCCATAACTCTTTCCTACTCTCCACTCTCCACTCTTTTCTCATTTCTTTTCAAGAGACACATGTTAATGGGAAAGCCTGTGGCTATGTAGTTTTGATAGAGTGGTTACACGCATGTGTGTGTGTGTGTGTGTGTGTGTTTGTGTGTGTGTGTGTGTGTGTGTGTGTGTGTGTGTGTGTGTGTGTGTGTGTGTGTGTCCCTGTCGTGTGAACATGTAAGACTGTGTGTAGTTTCTGAGTGAATGCTGAAAAGACAAGCCTGGTGATGATGAAGGATGTTACGATTTATCTAAAAAAAATACACTTTAAATACTTATGAAACCAATTCCCTGCGTCATACAATAAATACAAAAAGTACAATTTGTATGAACTTGTATACCTTATTTGAGTATTTTAATTTTCTTCTACTTCATCATTTTTTACTTCACTGCATTTATTTGACAGCCTTTAGTTACTAGTTACTCTCCAGAATCACATTATTATTACAAAATATTGACCAAGGTAACGTCTTCATTTTTTCCAAAACCCATATAGAAATTCAACGTATTATTAAATATGACAGAGAGTGGCCACAAATCTTCACATTTAAGAAGCTGGAAACATCAAATGTTTGATATTTATTTATTTATTTATTTTTTATTTTTTTTAAGATTATTTTTTTGGGCATTTTAGGCCTTTAATTATAGGACAGCTGAAAAAGTGAAAGGGGAGAGAGAGGGGGAATGACATGTAGCAAAGGTCCGCAGGCCGGAATCGAACCCGGGTCCGCTGCGTCGAGGTGTAAACCTCTACACATGGCTGCCCGCTCTACCAACTGAGCTATCTGGGCACCAAATGTTTGATATTTTTGTCAGGTAATAACCTCTACTATTATTATTATTAGGTTAGGGAAATATTTGCCAATTTTCTCTCAATTGACTAATCATGTAACGATCAATTAAAGGGTCTCAGCTCTAGATTTGATAGGAATATTTACTTATGGATTACTTTGCACTGACAACTTTAATTTTTTTTAAGATTTCTATTGCTTAATTTCACATTGCATGTTTTGTGTCTTTGAACGTCTCTGTACGATTAGTTGGAAATAATGTCCTTAAATTCAGTGCATTTTATTGATTCATAAATAAATCTATTCCGGCCAAACAATGTTTTACGTTGTTTAACAAAATAGGCTTAAGAAGGAGAGTGATTGGCTTTGATCCCAGTTTCATAGTCTCCAGCAGCTTCACATTATGAAAAAACAATGAAAAATATCCCATGAAAACCTCGATAAGCACAGCTGTGGTCAGAGACTCAGAGACAACGACCCGGTAATAAATTGATGTGTTTATATATATTTCAAGTGTTGCTCAGATAAAAAAAAGCCAGCATAATTAAATGAGTAGTCACTTCTATAATTAAACAGAAGAAAGCAGGCAATACTGTACGTCTCTCAGGATCAAATGAATGCCTCGTTTAATACAGATCATCGGTTAGTGGAAAATTTACTGTAACATGAACAAAAGCTGAAATGAGATCTGTCAACTGCAAAAAAAAAGGTTTATAGAGTAGCATTTCTCATATTGAAGTTGTTCCTCCTCTTCCCAGATCTTGTTTCTTTGAGATAATCTTACTCCTCATCTTCTCTCGGTTCCACTTTGAGCTGTTTCCTTCTCTCCCTGTGAGTTGTCGCCTCGTCTTACTCAAATATCTTCTTCGTCATCTTTTCACAAATGTCTTTCCTTTTCCTGACAATCTGCTCTCTCCTTTGATATTATCCTGTTCCTGCTTAGAAGACCTTTCTCCTTTTCGCTCAAAGATTTTCTCACCAGAATTGGTTAATGTCATCTCAGACCAAATGTTAAAATGTTCTTTTTTGGGAGAATATCATGACTACACATGTATAAAAGAGATACCTGACAAGCCTCAATCATGTAACTATCTTCTAGGAAAAAGATGGCTTTCTCCAGAAGTTTAACTCAAATACGATGAATGCTGGGAAGTATGCTGATAAGCTAAATATAATTTCCTAGACAAAGACTAAGGTCCCTATTTTAACGATCTAAGCGCACGGCATGAATAGCGTGTACGTACATGTATGTGTGCGTTGGGGTGTGACATGCAATTAACCAATCAGATTGTCATCTCCCATTCACTTTAAAAGCCAGTCGCGTTTGCACTTTTTGCTCTTTTAATCTTTTGCATGTGTGTGCTGCTGTCGCGTCAATGTGTGTGTGTAATAAGCATAATGCGTGCGCGCGCTGTGCACGAGCCTAGGCGCATTCTACTAATGCGCTGTTAAAATAACAATGAAATGCTGCGTTATTGACTTTAGACCAGGTTTTTGTTGGTCAATGGCGCAATCACTTTCCACTGCTTCAAGATAGCAATACGCCAAGAATGCACCTGAACACACCTCCCTGTAAGACCAGCACCCCCATGGGCACAAAGATGGGCGCATGCGTTTGCTATTTAAACGATGTGGGCGCTGGACAGGAAATTGACAACTGCGTCAGTCTTAAACTAGCAAAGACACTTGCGTCGGGCTTTGCGCTGCGATGTGCCGGCTGCAAGATAGGGCCCTTAATCTGTTGATGCAGGTAAATAATCAGCCGCACACTTAGTCAACTCATCATTTAAAGTTCAAAACGATTTGAGAAAAGTTGATTTGAATAAATGTATTATATATATTGATAATGAAAATCATCGTTGGTTGCAGCCCTACTTGAGATTTTGAACTTGGCAAGATATTTATATTTAATTATTTATTTCATATACTATAATATTGTAACATGAGGGTTCGATATGTGGTGGCATCAAAAGTAAGAAGGAACAGCTGGATGGAGATGGATAACTTTGTCGAGCAGCACTTCACTGTTCTAGACACTACATCAGCTCCACAACAACAACACTCCCTCATTTTACATAATCACATGTAGCTGAACCAACCAATCAGACGCAAGCAGAACTTAGACTCAGGTAAATGTGAGGAAAACCACAGAGGTATGATCTTAACTGCTGATGTAAACAATGCAAGTACTGAGGGCTAGATTTATCAAGCCGTTTGCGCCTGTTTCCAGGCGCTAATTGGTCGCAAAGACGGACGTAACCGATGCGGGCTATTTACAAACAGGGCGCACTTGGGTAAAATCGCAGATTGTCTGCCACATGAGCGAGAATAGACAAGTTGCGCTTTCAATATGCGTTCGTGGGAGGGTCGTGGGGAAAGTGGGAGTTCCACCCAAAAAGGTGGGAGGATAAGCGCAAAGTGCGCCTAATCATATATTCCGTGGTATTTACAAAGACTGTCAGTAAGAGCGCGTCTCTATTCTGCGGGGGAAATTCTCTGCCTCTTAAAAGCAGGTCTGAACCAGCCGCAATTGAGTTTCCTCGTAGACCTTTATGCCGCTGGTGAAATGGCAACAGTAATTTGAGCAAGACGAAGACATAGGCGAGGCTGAAAATGTTTTTAAAATAAGAATCACACTTTGTCAGTGAACACAACATCATTTAGCGTTACAGATCAAGCAGCCATGCAATATTAGAGTTACTGGAAGAAATCAAAGATGAAATTGAATCTCCCACTCAGCGTTCACATCCCATTCCAGCAGTTGTTAAACTCCTCGCTACATTACAAATATTGGCATCAGGATCATTTCAAACAGTCATAGCATCAGCAGTGGGAATATCGCAGTCTGCACTCAGTCATATCATAGCACAAGTACCGCTTCGCTACAGCGCAATTTACGGTATAGTGGGCGGAGAAAGACGCTGATTGCCTGATGGGTGTCAGGGCGCACACTGCGCTAGTGTTAGTAAATTAGGCCCTGAGTGTTTAAACACAAATATGTGAGTAGTTAAGTGTATAAACATTGTAAGCACATTACTTGTAAATCTTATAATACTTTATAATAAAATATAATATATATATAATATATATATAATATATATAATACTATTAAATAGCAAATATCAGCATAAGATCTCAGCCGCGCAGTATAAGCAGCATAAATAGTAAATAGACAGCATTTATGTACTCAAACCAATGAGTGTCTTGCTCAGGCACACTTGGGGACAGGAGGAGTCGTGGCTCAAACCATCAACTCTGCTATTAATGGACGGCCCGCTCTCCTTCTACCCCAGCAGCAGCAATCCATAAATGTCTTTGGCCCTCAAACATGCAGCCTTTAGAAACATCTGTTGCAAATTTCAAAAAACAATACTGAATGAATATATCTTTGATAATTACTCTACCGTCAAAGCAGCGCCCTTAAGCATGTAAAGATCAATTGTGTTGCCATGATTGAATGAGGAATGAATCTTCATTGTTTTTGTCTGTAGGGGTAAAGAGTGTGCTCAGGAGCAGATTAATTGCTCCGAGTGTTAATTTGCTGCCAGCCCCATGAACGCCACATGTCTCCATTGATTAAAATTAGCCCGTGTTCTGTTACTGCTCTTTGTTCATTTAACAGGGTAATTGATGAGGCCGGTTGTCTTGTCCTCTGTCCTCCATTCTTTCTCATCCCTCCTTTTCAGTTTTATTTTTTTCTTCTCTTCCCTTCTCTCCTAAACACTCCTGTTTGCCAGGGGCCTAGCTCCTAAATCACGCTGTTTGCAAGCTGTCTCCTCAGGCAAGAGTGTGTGTGTTTGTTTCTGTGTTTGGTCTATGCACACACAGCTCAGAGTACCCATTTCATACACTAACATTACCGTTTGGTTTATTAATCCTTACTGTTATATAGGTCAATATAAAATCTTACAAATAGGAAAGTAATAAGGTGCTGGTGTTTCCTGCAGAGCTGCAGCAGCCTTTGATTTATCTAGATGTGTCCTATAATTTAATCTTGAATGGGACATTTCATATGCTCAGATGGGTGTTGACGCAATGTCAGCTTTTGTCATTTCTGTCACATGTGGCCTTTTCAAATGTGAACACCAGCAGTATAGAGGCATCGCTGTCACTGATCATTTAAAGAGCTGGAAGATTAGAACCAGTCTGAGGGAGATTTCTCTGCACTACTGCCTTTATGCACACCATCATTAACAAAGCCGCGTCACACCAGCAATTAAAACAGTGACATTTTGATTAATTCCAATGGAATCCCCATCTGGATCAGTGGATTTTCTGGTAGGAGTTAAGTAAAAAAAATTTCTGTTGCGTTTAACTTGGGTAAACTTTGACCTGAGAATTTGCAGCGTGGACCTGTAACAAGCTGTCTTGACACTCCTGGACTTTAAGGGGACGGAGAGCTGGAGAGTTCAAAATGGAGGAAGCTATCATAGTTTATTAGCTGTGTTGCACCATCCACTTTTATTTTAACTTTGTCTGTCAGAGTAATAACTGCTACACAAAAGAGCAATTGTCTGCAGACAGTTAAGAGGAAGGAGTTGGTGGTAAAAAATGTACATCTTATTAACAAACTAAGAATATCTAAGCTAACGAGCTAATGGATCCACAGTGATTGAATTTGTACACATGCTGTACTGGCTTTAGATTAGTTTTCCAAAAAGTTGTTTTGTATTTGATGTCAATAAAGTTTCCTCGAATGATCTAATCCAACACAGTGTAACAGCAGTGAGAAGATTAAAACAGACGGCTCTAACAGTGGAGACAGGACCTATATTCAATCCATTACAGTTAGCTTAGCAGGCCTATTTATCAGCGGGCTCCACCATATAGAAAACCCAGAGCATTTCCCTGAACCTCAGACAGCTCAGCAGCAGTGTGATTAATGAAGCGGACTATAAAGCCCCTACATCAAACAGACATGGAAAATGTCTGACTAGTTCTGCAACACGACTACTGTATTTCCATGGGCTGCACTGTTGACTTGTTGGTTAGCGCTAACGTTGGTTAGCGCAGCTAAAACACACTTGATTAAGGCGAGGATAAGATCAGTTAGGGTTGATAAAATGACAAGAGGAGGCAAGAGTGGACTGAGAAGTCACGTACAGCACATTAGTCACACTTCCAGTGAGCCATAGCAACACACTTAGTGCTGTGACATACACTATGTTAGGGCAACAGACAGTCACCTAAGGGAGAGCCCACCATTGCACAAAAAAAAGGTTTAACACTGTGTGGGGAGCGTGGCATGATTTTCTGAAATGTATAATCCGAATTTCAGGAATTTAAGAATGAGATTTTAACAAGCCACTGTCAGAAACCCAACTGTGTCAACCAATGATTTGTATGAAAACTATGTGAAGTAAAACAAGAATCCAATCTCTTGTGGTGATTGTTATTCAAAAATGAGAAACACACAGGGCCAGATACTAAATATATGACATGTTTTGTATACTCTTGTAAACATCTTGATTATTAGTAGGAGTGTCAAGTTTGTATGAATGATAACTAACAAGTCCTTAGTTTGAAAGTATTCAAACTATACTGTACAATTGACCGGGTGCATCCTGAGTTTTGAATTCGGATGGCTAATTACTGATTGAATATCACATTTTTTCCCCACGTTTGGACAGCAGTTTGAATTTCAAATAAAAAGTGACATCCCTGGTGGCCGGAAAGCTATATCTGGACAGTTTTGTTTTTCAAGCGTTTGTCTCAGCATCTAAACTGGCGACAAGAAAGGTTTTTACGACAACTAAAATTCTAATGAGCATGTCAGTGAATTTCCCATTTTGAGGCATTAAGTAGCTGCATTTAGAGGTGTGTTGCATCCACTGAACAGCCAGGTGGCTTAGCTGTTTTTAGCTTCAGGCTAACAACAGTACGAGCCACAAGCCAACTGCATACTAAAATATTTAAGGACAGTGTTGAGTAAAACATAAAAATTACATCAACTTGCCTCGGGCAGTATAATGCTATGAACACACTTTGGTATGCCTTTGAGTTGTACATAAATATATATTTATATCAGTGTGTATGTGCCAGAGGCTTTGCTGGCAGACTCTGGTCTTTGATATGCCTGCCATTCACTGGGGAAGAACTTTAATATTCCAAAAGAAGCACCGACACACACACACACACACACACACACACACACACACACACACACACGATCACGTGCACAGGCAGTTGGTGGTGGGTGGCCTGTTCTTAAACTCAGCTGCAACAGTGACGGCGTCCCACAGGGCCAGACAGTGAGAGAATCACATTCTCTGGAAACACACTGACAAACACAAATCAGGGTCTCAGCAGCAAATTTATACGCAATTCACCCATTTTTATTTCACTTAAAAAACGTTAAAATATTTACTGCAGCTGGACTACAATTCCCATTTCTTACAGGCATCTGTCTCCTCATGACACTGTAAAATACTTTTAAGGTGGGACCTGACTCCTTTTCTCTCCTTGGTTCGCTGACACTGAGTTCAAAGGGATTGAAATGTGCATTTTACAGGTAAAACATGAGACTCATGTAGGCTGATACGGTACAGGAGTTTATTGTGGGGCAGCTGTTCTGCAGGTGAGCTGGACTGTATTGTGAATAGGAAGAGGAGTGAATAATGTATTTTTCACAGTTGTAGGTATGGTGTCAATTGCTGCATCAGCCTAAAGTACCAACTCTGAGTCAACTCTGATTTGTGTACAGAACGTTTTGTCCCGGGACTCACTTCTTATGTTTGAGGGTTAAAAATAAACCGTTCTTGTCAAAACTAAGTTCTGGTCAACTTTAAGGTTGAGGGGCGATGCCTGCCAAAAGAGAATTATGTCAGTAAGGGGCTTCACAAGTGTAGAAAAAATGTGTGTGTGTGTGTGTGTGTGTGTGTGTGTGTGTGTGTGTGTGTGTGTGTGTGTGTGTGTGTGTGTGTGTGTGTGTGTGTGTGTTTTCCATCTGGCCTGCAGCCAGCAGTTCACTCAGCTGGTCTGAAGTGAAACAAGAAAAGAAGTGGAGCGTGCTGATGGCAACATTTGGCTGTCACTCTATATCCCAGTCACACACAAACAACACACACACACACAAACACACACACACACACACACACACACACACACACACACACACACTGAGAAATGCTCTTGTATTTCTCACACACAATGCGTTGCCTAATTAGGGTTGTAATGTGAACAAAGGCAGCAGTCCTATCTGCCACAGCAGACCTCAGAGCGCTCAAGTTCAGACAGGAAACCTCTTAGCGCAGTCCTTCATTTGTCTCCTTGTCAAAGCACACACACGCACACGCAGACACACACACAGACACAGTTCACAGCACAGACAAAACACATAATCATGCACAGTAACACAGGGAGTCAGACACTAACAGAGACTGGAAGTTGACGCACCCCGAAATTTGTTACATCCCATTCACACACAGATCCGTCGCTCCAGATCAACTGCAGACCCTCTTTCAAATCGCAACCAATGACAGACAATCAATCACAACTCCCCTCTCCTGCCGCTCATCGACTTTTTAGTGCACATTGCCTTTCACTGACTAAAAACAAGTACCATAATTTTTTCATTTTGTCCACACTAAGCTAGTGTTTTTCTCAACTAAAAAAATCTGTAAGAAGTGAGGAGTGAATTAATCTGAAACTAGCAGCCTCACATTAAGGTGTGTGGACAATTATAACAAAAGCCTGCTACTGTATGTAACAGTAACAGTATATATATATATATATATATATATATATATATATATATATATGTTAACTTTTCAACCTGGACCCTATTTTCCTATGTTTTTGTGACTGAGGGGAACAACAATCTGAGCAGGTCAGTGGCAAAACAAGCACTTTTATGAACGTAAATAGAAGGTGCACAATTGCCCTATAACTTACATTGTAGCTTGTTTTACTGACTGCAGCGATCTTGCTTAATACTGGACCTGGACTAATGTCAAAGATTGTTTTCCCATCAGTCACTTAGACACAAAAACATGAAAATAGGGTCCAGGTTGAAAAAAAACCAAAATAACACTTTAAGAAGGCATTTTTTGCATGTGTGTCTCTTTTTAAATGTCAACATGACCGATCACAAGTCACAGCTGTTGTAATCTGGTGGTTTAATTTGTTTATTTTGCTCAATGGTATTAGTTAATAGGGAATTCCCAGGTAGGGAATGAGTCCTTACCCCAAGTGAAAGAGTTCAAGTACCTTGGGTTTTTGTTCGCGAGTTTGGGGACAATGGAGCGGGAGATTGGTCGGAGAATCGGTATTACATTCAATCTATCGCACCGTTGTGACAAAAAGAGAGCTGAGCCAGAAGGCAAAGCTCTCGATCTACCGGTCAGTTTTCGTTCCTACCCTCACCTATGGTCATGAAGGCTGGGTCATGACCGAAAGAACGAGATCCAGGGTACAAGCGGCCAAAATGGGTTTCCTCAGGAGGGTGGCTGGCGTCTCCCTTAGAGATAGGGTGAGAAGCTCAGTCATCCGTGAGGAGCTCGGAGTAGAGCCGCTGCTCCTTTGCGTCGAAAGGAGCCAGTTGAGGTGGTTTGAACATCTGGTAAGGATGCCCCCTGGGCGCCTCCCTAGGGAGGTGTTCCAGGCACGTCCAGCTGGGAGGAGGCCTCGGGGAAGATCCAGGACTAGGTGGAGGGATTATATCTCCAACCTGGCCTGGGAACGCCTCGGGATCCCCCAGTCGGAGCTGGTTAATGTTGCTCGGGAAAGGGAAGTTTGGGGTCCCCTGCTGGAGCTGCTCCCCCCGCGACCCGACACCAGATAAGCGGACGAAGATGGATGGATGGATGGTATTAGTTAATATGCATATTGGTAAGGATAAACAAAAAATGTTCACACTTTGGTTTTTGTGCAGATTAAAAAAACACAATATACATATACACATGTGTTAATAAATGAGCTTTAGTGGTGCTGGAGGTGGATTTTATTACCTTTGAAGAAATAGCTGTTTCCCTGTTTCCAGTCATTCTGCTAAGCTAAGCTAACTGGCTACTGGCAGAAGTTTCATACAGTATTCACCGTGAACACATGAGAGTGGAATCAATCTTCTCATCTAACTCTTGGCAAGAACAAAAATAAACATTTTTCCCAATAATGTCGAACTATTCTTTATTTATTTGGATGCGGTATGCATTGTGACCCAACAAGGTGCATTTTCTTTATTCACTCCTAATGATGAAGAGATTGAAATATAGTTCAGTAACTTTAGTGCAGTAACCTTATAATGCTTTTCATCTAGTAACTGCTTATGTTTCCGTGGTTGCCGAAATAAGATTTTCAATGCAATCTTTCGCTTTGTTTATTTGATGTAAGATGTTCCCACACCACCCTCTGTGGGATGGAAAACTGTACGAGTTTCTAATAAAACAAGGGGATGGGCTTGGTTAAGTTTTTCACTCACACACACACACATAGAAACACACACACACACACACACACACACACACACACACACACACAGGCGCGTCCCTGTCCTCCTGCCACTAATGAAGCAGAAAATAAGCTGCTTCACGCTCTGCTGTAGCAAAACCAAAATCAAAACACTGTTGATTTAAGAATCAAAATGCGTACAATCATGGGTTTTTCATCTTCCATGCTCTGTGGCAAATGATGAGGTAGAGCTCTTGGGTGTGTGTGTGTGTGTGTGTGTGTGTGTGTGTGTTCGAGCTGTATATCAAAAGCCTGAGGAGCAGGCGTTGGGTTTGCTAGGAAGCGTTGAGAATCGATTTCTCGTGCCTCCCGCCTCATTTCAGCTCTCTGTATTTCCAAGAAATGATTCTCTGACTTTGACACTGATGTGTCACCGAAAGAGTTTTTTTTCCTTTCATTTTCTGAACTTGTGAAATAAACAAAAAAAACTATAAAAACTATCCATGCTAACATTTTATTTTTGGAAAGAAAGAGTATCTAAGAAATTATATACATGGCAACGGCAGTACAGTATAGTTGTATCTTTTGTTGTCATTTTGTGATAACAGGTCCAAAACATGTGTTTCCAAAGCAGTTCTATTGTTTATTTTTGTGTTAAAATCTAATATTCAAAGACACCTGCTCATTTCATCAAGTCCACATGAAAGCATTTATCCTGTATTGATTTTCCTCATTAAATCTATGACACAAAGGTGTAGATGTCCATAAGTAAGAGAAGGGTGTTAAGCTTTGAAATACAATTCAAAGAGGCTGCTGCTCAAAAACAAGGCAAAGTCCCGGACGCTTTCAAGTGCAAAAAACTGTTTTTTTAGACAGACCCGACTTTGCCATTTGAAACACAACTTCCTTATTTATATGTTGTTGTTTGTTTGTCAAGTGCATAAGTTACATTAATGACGATATTGTCCTCTTGAGGGAGCCTATACACTGTATCAGTGCATTGCACTTTTGACGCACACCATCAAACTAAATGTTGACCCTACTGTGGAGTTGTTTTCAAGTTAACAAACCACTACAAAACTTTAACTAAACTAACTTAAAAAAACTCCGTCTTTGGGGTGATATGGATGTCAGACATTTTAAAAACACAAGAATCCCTCCTGTATTTGTACCTGCTCTTCCCTCAGCGACAATGCAGTGTCAAAGAACTGGATGTTCCTTTCATTCGCCTCATTTGAAATAAACATAAATCCATGTTAACCCACTTCTTTCCATGTTGCAGCAAGTGACAAGTGAGGGGGTAAAACACATTTGAAAGCGACATACTTTTAGACAAGGCATCAGCATGTTCCGTTTGATCTAAGTAGCTCTTGACGTTGCCTTGGCAGCCCCCCAGTCCATTACAACTGTTGCAGACACATATATTATAGTAACATTTGATATATTTTGCACTGGCATGCTTTATTTGAGGGACATATCTCTGCTGGTTTCTATTTATTTCTGAAATGGTTTGATTGCCACAGAATTTCTTGCATGTTTCGAACATAGCGGATTTTTTTCTATAATAAAACTTGTTTCCATTAATGCTATACATGCACTCCCCCTGTGTTTTATATTTAGATGTTATTACATTAAAAGTTCCCACACATTCTCATTTTGAAATCATCATCAGTTTGTCTTCTTTCTGTCTGTACATACATGTATTTATCATTAGTGTTGTCTGGATGTGTTGGGAAATGTGTTCACTTTTCAGTGTGGAATGAACCAAGTTGACCTAGTGTTTGTTCAGAGAAAAACAAAAAACTATTGTTTTACCTGATTTATATCTAACATTAAACAAATTGTGCCAGGTCTGTTGATAACTTCATCAGAACATATTTTGATAAAATGCAGACATACGTCCCATAAATTCTGATGCTTGTTGCCCAAATATTTACAGTACCACATGCTTTACAACGTTTAACCAATACAATATTGCAGGTTTTAATCTGTTTCAATATCCAACCTTTTAGCCTATATGTTTTTAGAATGTATGCATTCAAACCATAATACAGATATTATATTTGGTTTGAAAGCGTGATCATTGCAACATAGATATGGTTGAAAAATATTAGCATTTTCAATTTCAAGATTGAACTTGATGGTGATTGAAAAATAGTTTTTAATCGATATTATATAGTATATATTCCAAACCCGTGTTTTATTTAATATTCCCAAAAGACTGAAACACTATTCCGAAAATGTGCTTTAGTTTAAATATAACTACAATTATCTTGTTACCTTGGAGCGAGAATAATGATCCTGTGACTTTGGCAAAAAAGCTGATCCTCAGACAATTTTATTGATATTGTGTCTCACATCCCTGCATGCTTAGTGTGATGATATAATTGTACAGTGTACAGTACACTAACAAGCATGGTTAATGGGTAGTTTGTCCATGCATAATGTAAATTCAACTTTTAATTGGTAGCATCTAAAACCCCTTATGGATTAACTCACCAAAGACAAAACCTTACCGGCTTTTGGCAGTTGGTCAATTAAGCCACTTAGTCATAAGTCAAAAAATCTGCCATATCAGGTTATTTAAAAAAAATATTAAATGCAATTTTAAAAGCAAAAATTATAGGAGTGGATACATGTCATCCTGAAAGAGTGCTTGTCCTCAAACAAATGCCACTGTAAGCAGTAAAATCCCTGTTTTAAATGTTATATCCAGATTTCCTTGAAGCGTGTGTCATTATTCAGTTCCAGTATGTTGTTGGAACAGGTGCTCATGGCTGGCTGCATTAATCAGGTGTGGATGTACAGTATGTGTGTGTGTGTGTGTTATGCGGCACTCGTCGGTCTCTAGCGATGGTTTAAAGAGGGATTGTATTAGAGGAAGGATAGCTTTCAAGTAGGGATTAGGCTAAATCTGGGTCTCTCAGGGTCATTATTCAATAGCCAGTGAGTGGCATCAGAACCCCTTAAAACCCAGCAGACAGCAGACAGAGAGTGGCAGCTCCATCTGTAATGAAAGGAAGAGAGCAAGGGAGTGTGTGTGTATAATGAATACTGTATTGCTATGGTATACTTGGAGATAATAACAGCAATAACTTTGAAAAACTTTCTTTGGGTGACGGAGAAAGAGGACTGCAGCACCCTGGGAGGCACCCTTATTTAGCCATATTTTTTTTTTAAAAGAAATTTATATTTAGAATATACAAAACATACTGATGAGAAGAAGAATTTGTGTAGGAAACGTGGATTATGCTGCGAGAGTAGCTTGAGTGTTATTTCTATGGATGTTTTGACACTTTTTTGGGTTCTTTGAATCACATCTAATCATGAACATGAATCCAAGCCAGCGTGGACCATGAAGTAATAAAACATTATCACCTACTTTTCAATTGTACAGGGGGTACATGTTTGAGTTTGTGTGGAGAATCACTTTAAAGGATAAATGTTACCTCTAAACTGATAGTTTGACCCAATAATTGATCAAAATTATTACCTAATATCCTAATGTCTTTAAATTTAGGCGGCTAAGTGGTTTAAAAAAAATTAGACGCAGGGATTTGGTGAATTGATATTGCTTGTGCTTGAGTAAGCTTGTCTTCTCCAACTTCATTGAATTGTAACTGCTCATAATACATGACAATTTATGCCATCAGCAGATTGTTCTGAAAATCCGATTAGATATGCCCATGGCTGCTTTCTGGTGCCTCTGGTTCAGTGTAGTCAAGTCCCGTGAGCAGCACAAGTTTGTCATTAGCAAGTTGTGTAGCCAGTGTAGAAACCTAACACTGAACAGCAAGACTAGAGAGGAGGGGGAGATAGACATCAGTGTCAAAAGATTTTAAAGAACAGAAGTCACTTATTTTAACAAAATATAATTGCATCACCTTCGCTGCTCTGTAGAGCTGCAAAGCTGGTAGAAAAACAAGCAAATATCTTAGAAGACCATCAGATGAATTGGACAGTCAATGTTTTGTAGCTCTTTAAAAAGTATGACTTGATGTTGATTCTTATCTATTGAGTAGTCATAACTAAAACTGAAAATAAAAAATAGTTTGAGCAATCTGTTGCACAACATCTCATCTCATTTTGCCAAGCTGTGGTTTTGATATTTTTCCACATGTAAATGCAAAATAAATATCTTTTTTAAATAATGTCTTTATGTATGTTTTATACTTTATGTATTTTACACACACTTTGATATCTGTAACTCCCTCCGAAAACTTAAAATTGCAATATTAAAAAGGTTGTTACCCACCCAACAACTTATATTAGGCTGTTAGTTGCATTATTAAAAAACTACAACTTTGATAGGCAGTGGTGGCCTAGAGGTTAAAGAAGTGCACTTGTGACCAGGAGGTTGTTGGTTCAATTCCCAGACCAGTGTTTGGGGAAAGTGAAAGAGCAGCTGCTTGTCCCTCCCTTGACTCCAACAGCTCCAGTGGCCAGCAGATCAGACTGTGGTTGTACTGGGCAGCTTCCAGGTATGAATGTGTAACTGTGTCAATAGTGTCTCAATTGGCTTACCTGGATAAATATATGAATATTATATGCCAGCTTGGTCTGGCATTTACATTTTTTTAATCACACAAAAAAGCAGGTGAAACATGAACTCAAACAAACAACAAATCTCAAACAGCGAAATCCAACCATAATAGCAACACATTCTCACGAACAGGTCCGTATGATATCCTACGAAATTATGAGACCGCCAGCTGGCTGCGAGCTCCATGACGCCGAGCAGCAGTTGCTAGTTGTTTAAGCCGCTACAGAACTTTGTGACGCCAGCTACAGACCTCCGTTGTATCAGTGGTAGTTGGGGGGTCAGTTACCCGAAATAGGTGACTTTGAGCACCGCGACCTGCCGGACGTTTTGGCCGACATTACGATTAAATTTAGTCCACAAAATATGAGTGTTTTGCCATGACGAAAGATAAGATTAGTCACCAAAACGACTAGTTAAGATTAAGAAAAAGATCGTGTTTTGGATAAAAACACTCCTAAGAAACACGCATTTCCTTAGTGAAAGACTTTAGTTTTCCAATTGGAAGCAAACTCCGCTTTCTGGCTTGAAAGTCTTGTATGTTAGCAACCTCCTCCCTACACGGCCAGCCACGTTCTAATACAGCATTCAAATTACAGTTCTAAACTTTTTGTAGCTTTTTGAACAAATGTTTCATCAGAAACGGCTGATAATAGACCCATTTTGGTGTTAAAAGAGGCGGGCAGAAGTATTAAAGCAAGAAGGACTAAAACAAAGTGCAGAGGAATGAAGATGGTTGAGTGAGTCTATTTCAGCTGATGCTGTAAATTTGCGTCCTTCTGAGATTTTAGTGCTACAGTAAGACATGACTGAATTTCTTTGAGACAGCAGAGAGGGGCTTACACCAGGATCAGAGACAAACCCTCAGCTCGTGGCTTCTTATTGTCTGTTGGTTTGTCAGGATAATCCCGAGACGCTGGTTTTCCTGGCATTCCACATCCCGTAAAGACCTCAGACATCTCACTATCTCTACTGTCACACCAATGGATCCAGTTTGGAGATCTGCTGTCACTTGTTAAGAAATCCACAGAGGTCAGGTTGGATGGATGTGTAGCTACATTTCTGGTCTTCACACACATAATTTGATCCTTGTGTGTGGTCACGTAGAGTTTTTACTTGAAAATGTCCCCATTAAACAAAATCAATATGCTCTATCTGGCAAGTTCAGGTGCTGCAAATGGGGTCAGCAGAAAGGTTTCACCTTACACAAATGCTCTTTAGTTCAATTAGGGCCTGCTGATTGTTTTTCATCGTGGCTTCAACCTAAGTAAACCGAACCAATAACTGATCATTTTTAATATTCAAGGGCTCTAGTTGACATCATAGAAGAACATTTTCACTGAAAGATGGAGGTAACATAATCAAAAAAAGAAAACTGTAGATTTCAACAGGGACATAAATTAACAAAACTGTTATCATTATTGTATCAAAGAAGGTTATCAAAAATGCAACACTGCACACCATACAATACAATATATATATATATATATATATATATATATATATATATATATATATATATATATATATATATATATA
This sequence comes from Perca flavescens, assembly GCF_004354835.1. Classification (NCBI taxonomy): domain Eukaryota; kingdom Metazoa; phylum Chordata; class Actinopteri; order Perciformes; family Percidae; genus Perca; species Perca flavescens. The sequence goes on along the minus strand of NC_041348.1, from coordinate 25,730,513 downwards.
TTAAGTGAGATATCAAAAAATGCAAAGGGAATGTTTAAAATTATTTGTACTAACACTACTAAAAGGAGTGTGCATAAGACCTATATGAGGGGCCACCTGGGACATTATTCACAATTACCTTCTCTTCACACTGACTGCAGTCCCCAGTATTATAAAAAGTGAACTGTTCAATGTGCTGTGACCAATTCTTTATTTAATGTTTCTCAAGAATGACTGCAAAAGCGCAACCAATGCAGTATTCCACAATGTTTTCTAACAATGTGTGAGAGCATTTTACTTTTGTGTGTGTGAGGTAATTGTGAATATTGTCCCAGATGGCCCCTCATAGTAACTCAAATCTCAGTCAGCTAATTGGACAGCTGTACAGCTAACCAAGCTAACTTCCTAACTGCAGCTAACTATAGTTAGCGGTTACTTACGCCACCAGTAGCCTAAATGGTATCTCTCCAAAACTCCGTAAATTGACCGTGGTACTGTAACTGTCATCAAACTGGTCTTATAACAAGTCAAATTAGTTTTACTTTACTTGAGGTCAAGAAAAAATATTCATGACACAATTGTAATGGTCTCATGACATCAATGAAAAACCAACCACTTTGACAGTTTAATGTAATGTTTATGACACATCATGGTTTTATTGTCTTAATGTCAAGTTGTCATGACACAAACATCTCAAACAATGCTAACTTAGCATTAAAAGTGTCATAATTTACAGATTGAAACTTAATGACAACAGTCATAAACGTTCATAAAGACTCATTCATGTTCATGACCAGTGTAATGTCAGTCATATGCACACCCCTTCAAATAAAGTGTTACCAATATTTTTGTTAACAAGCATTTCATTACAGGTTTTTGCATTTGTTTTAAACATTAAATGTCCAAAAGCTCTTTTCCGGGAGGGATACACAATGGCGTAGTACTGGCCTGCTTTGGATATATAAATATAAAGACAAACTGAGCTGCAGTAGAGACAAACACCGCAAAACATCTGCAACCACTGCAAAATTTTGATTGACAAGTGACCTCTATAAATATAAAATATGCAGGACAAAAACATCACAGCAATGATGAAGTGAAAACCCATGGATTATCACTTAAACTATGTGGATGCTCTAAAATGGCACAAGTTTAAATGAAAAAGACCAGAAAGATCTCAGTAACAACCATTTCCCTATTTCTCTTGTCTGACTTTCTCAATGCTAGTTCCTCTAAGTGGCAAGAAATGATGAAGTGTGATATGTAATACTCAAGCTGTTAACACTGATACAGCAAGAACTTTGCATTGTCATTGCCCTGCACACACACACACACACACACACACAGAGTTATGTATGGTGGCTGACCATGCTACCAAACGCGCTACAACAGGCTAAAAAACTAACTTCAATTTGGAGAAACATGCTGTAAAGACTGAAAGACGCAAAGTAAAACACACGTCTCTCCTGCTTCTATTAGCCTACAGACATAATGGGGGTTGACTTCATAGCTGTTATACATAAACGTATAATGTGTAACAGTGTAATACATTTCTGACTTTTTAACTTTTCGTTACATGTCCTATTCATTATGCGGTTTTATTTTCTGTTTTACAAAGGAAAGAAGGAAAATCAAGCTCTTCATAAATGTAATGTAATGCCATCTCCCATGTCCTTTTGTAAATTTGGATAGCCTGGAGAACATGCGTTTGGTTAACTGGATATGCAGCGTTTTTCTGTTGCATGTCTTTTTGGGGTTTGTGTGTTTTTTACTTAGCGTCAATTCTTTATTTGCAGCATTTGCTCTAGTCGGCCACTTGGTATGTTATGAAGGCCACAGCACATTCACACACGTTACTTTTTTTATTCGAGCTTCACAGGCAAACATTTGAATTTTTTTTGTGGTTTAAGCCCTGGCAAAATGACCTGACAACAACGATGGTCTGAAACCAGGGCATAGCGTGAGAAAGTTGTCATGTGTGTTTCTCAGAGTAAACACGTGATATCCTATTGCAGCGAGCGTCGTCTGCGTCGAGTTTTGAAAGGTGTAACCACACTTATGACTGCTTTTGTCTGACCATTGCCCTGACTCACTGTGGCTTGAACAAGCTGCAGGGGTGAGATTAGTCTCTCTCTCTCCTTCTCTAGATCAAGTTACTCTTTCACCCACTCAGGTAAGGTAATTTGGTTGGTAGCCCTAAAAGTACCTAGTTTGATACCCAACACTAATCATACAATTGTTAGGGAAGTAGTATTCTGACAATATTGGTGATGGTGCAAGGATCAAAATATGACCTGCACTAGACCAAACACCCCAAATGTTTTCCCTCTGGATGTTAATTTCTAAGCTGACTGACATGACAGAAACTATGGCTATAGGAGAATCAAACCCAATAACACATAAGTAGTTTTAAACCAACATGTCTACGGCATCTTGCAATGACTTTTCAGACATTGTTTTTCATCAAAAAAAGTTTTGGTAATGAAAGATTATACATCACATTTTCTGTATCTTTACTTTTATAAAGATTCACAAATAGCATATTTTCACTCGTAACAGACCATGGTGCCGTGCCTCAAAACACCAAAACAACATACCAAAATGGCTGCATGTGACAGACTTCCCTTCTTGCCACTCTACCCAGTCAGATCATCACTATAAAGCAAGTCACATGCTTTCACATAATCACTCTAACATATATATACCAAACTAATAATAGGATACGCTGAAAAACAGAGGGCTAGATTTATCAAGCCGTTTGCGCCTGTTTCCAGGCGCTATTTGGTCGCAAAGACGGACGTAACCGATGCGGGCTATTTACAAACAGGGCGCATTTGGGTAAAACCGCAGATTGTCTGCCACATGAGCGAGAAGAGACAAGTTGCGCTTTCAATATGCGTTCGTGGGAGGGTCGTGGGGAAAGTGGGAGTTCCACCCAAAAAGGTGGGAGGATAAGCGCAAAGTGCGCCTAATTATATATTCTGTGGTATTTACAAAGACAGTAAGAGCGCGTCTCTATTCTGCGGGGGAAATTCTCCGCCTCTTAAAAGCAGGTCTAAACCAGCCGCAATCGAGTTTTCTCGTAGACCTTTATGCAGCTGGTGAAATGGCAACAGTAATTTGAGCAAGACGAAGACATAGGCGAGGCTGAAAATATTTGTAACACAAGAATCACACTTTGTCAGTGAACACAACATCATTTAGCGTTACAGATCAAGCAGCCATGCAATATTAGAGTTACTGGAAGAAATCAAAGATGACATTGAATCACCCACTCAGCGTTCACATTCCATTCCAGCAGTTGTTAAACTCCTCGCTACATTACAAATATTGCTAGCAGGATCATTTCAAACAGTCATAGCATCAGTAGTGGGAATATCGCAGTCTGCACTCAGCCCTATCATAGCACAAGTACCGCTTCGCTACAGCGCAATTTACGGTATAGTGGGCGGAGAAAGACGCTGATTGCCTGATGGGTGTCAGGGTTGATAAATACTACGCAAAATGTGGAAGCATAGCGTGCGCTATTAACGAACTTGCATAAACAGACGCAGTGCAAACTGCGCTAGTGTTAGTAAATCTAGCCCAGAGTATTAATGATTCTGTACAGCTGGCAGTCTTTTTCTACCCAACTTTTGATAGGAAATGTATATGGTGATGGTTCCTCTCCGGGAACCATCACCTTATCGTGGTGGAGAGGTTTGTGTGTCCCTATGAACCTGAGGGCTGTGTTGTCTGGAGCTGTGTGCTTCTGGTAGGGTCTCCCAAGGCAAAGTGGTCTCAGGTGAGGGGCCAGACAAAGAATGGTTCAAAAACCCTATGAAACAATGTAGAAGAGGTGAAGTTACCCTGCCCGGAGGAAGCCCGGGGCCCCCGTCTGGAGCCAGGCCCAGATGGCGGGCTCGTCAGCGAGCGCCTGGTGGCCGGGTTTGCCACGTGGCCCGGTCGGGCACAGCCCGAAGAAGCAACGTGGCAACTCCCTCTCCATCCCATGGGCCCACCACCTGTGGGAGGAACCGCTGGGGTCGGGTGCGCTGCTACACACGTGGCAGTGAAGGTCAGGGGCCTCGACGGACCAGACCCGGGCAGCAGACGCTGGCTCTGGGGACGTGGAATGTCACGTCTCTGTGGGGGAAGGAGCCGGAACTGGAGCGGGAGGTGGAGCGCTACCGGTTACATCTGGTGGGGCTTACCTCTACGCACAGTCTCGGTTCTGGAACCATACTCCTGGATAGGGGTTGGACTCTTTTCTTCTCCGGAGTTGCCCAGGGTGTGAGGCGCCGGGCGGGTATGGGGATACTCACAAGCCCCCGGCTGAGCGCCGCTGCGTTGGAGTTTACCCCGGTGGACGAGAGGGTCGCCCCCCTACGCCTGCGGGTTGTGGGGGGGAAAACTCTGACTGTTGTTTGTGCATATGCACCAAATAAGAGTTCGGAGTATTTGGCGTTCTTGGAGACCTTGACTGGAGTCCTGCATGGGGCTCCAGTGGGGGACTCCATTGTTAAGCTGGGGGACTTCAACGCGCATGTGGGCAATGATGGAGACACATGGAGAGGCGTGCCCGAACGGGTAGTGCGGGTAAATTGGGAACATCTGGAGGAGGCCCTTGTCCAACAGACTTTCAACTCACACCTCCGGCGGAGCTTTTCGTGCATCCCTGTGGAGGCTGGGGGCATTGAACCCGAGTGGACAATGTTCAAAGTTTCCATTGCTGAAGCTGCGGCGAGGAGCTGTGGTCTTAGGGTCTTAGGTGCCTCAAGGGGCGGTTACCCACGAACACCGTGATGGACACCGGTGGTCAGGGAAGCTGTCCGACTGAAGAAGGAGTCTTTCCGGGATAGGTTATCCAAGAGGACTCCGGAGGAGGTTGTAGGGTACCAAAGGGCCCGAAGGGCTGCAGCCTCTGCCGTGAAAGAGGCAAAGCAGCGGGTGGCGGAGAAGTTTGGAGAAGACATGGAGAAGGACTTTCGGTCGGCACCAAGGTGCTTCTGGAAAACTGTTCGCCACCTCAGAAGGGGGAAGCGGGGAACCATCCAAGCTGTGTACAGTAAGGATGGGACACTGTTGACCTCAACTGAGGAGGTAATAAGGCGGTGGAAGGAGCACTTTGAGGAACTCCTGAATCCGACTAATACGCCCTCTATGTTAGAGGCAGAGCTGGAGGATGATGGGGGATCATTGTCAATTTCCCAGGTGGAAGTCACTGATGTAGTCAAACAACTCCTCAGTGGCAAAGCCCCTGGGATTGATGAGATCCGTCCAGAAATGCTCAAGGCTCTGGGTGTGGAGGGGCTGTCCTGGTTGACACGCCTCTTCAACATTGCGTAGAAGTCTGATAGTCGAACCTCAGAAGAGGAACAATGCGGATTCCGTCCTGGTCGTGGAACAACGGACCAGCTCTTCACTCTCGCAAGGATCCTGGAGGGAGCCTGGGAGTATGCCCAACCGGTCTACATGTGTTTTGTGGATCTGGAAAAGGCGTATAACCGGGTCCCCCGGGAGATACTGTGGGAGGTGCTGCGGGAGTATGGGGTGAGGGGGTCTCTTCTCAGGGCCATCCAATCTCTGTACGACCAAATTGAAAGCTGTGTCCGGGTTCTCGGCAGTAAGTCGGACTCGTTTCAGGTGAGGGTTGGCCTCCGCCAGGGCTGCGCTTTGTCATCAATCCTGTTTGTAACATTTATGGACAGGATATCGAGGCATAGTCGGGGTGGGGAGGGGTTGCGGTTCGGTGGGCTGGGGATCTCATCGCTGCTCTTTGCAGATGATGTGGTCCTGATGGCATCATCGGCCTGCGACCTTCAGCACTCACTGGATCGGTTCACAGCAGAGAGTGAAGCGATTGGGATGAGGATCAGCACCTCTAAATCTGAGGCCATGGTTCTCAGCAGGAAACCGATGGAGTGCCTACTCAAGGTAGGGAATGAGTCCTTACCCCAAGTGAAGGAGTTCAAGTACCTTGGGGTTTTGTTCGCGAGTGAGGGGACAATGGAGCGGGAGATTGGTCGGAGAATCGGCGCAGCGGGTGCGGTATTACATTCAATTTATCGCACCGTTGTGACGAAAAGAGAGCTGAGCCAGAAGGCAAAGCTCTCGATCTACCGGGTCAGTTTTCGCCCCTACCCTCACCTATGGTCATGAAGGCTGGGTCATGACCGAAAGAACGAGATCCAGGGTACAAGCGGCCGAAATGGGTTTCCTCAGGAGGGTGGCTGGCGTCTCCCTTAGAGATAGGGTGAGAAGCTCAGTCATCCGTGAGGAGCTCGGAGTAGAGCCGCTGCTCCTTTGCGTCGAAAGGAGCCAGTTGAGGTGGTTCGGGCATCTGGTAAGGAAGCCCCCTGGGCGCCTCCCTAGGGAGGTGTTCCAGGCACCTCCAGCTGGTAGGAGGCCTCGGGGAAGACCCAGGACTAGGTGGAGGGATTATATCTCCAACCTGGCCTGGGAACGCCTCGGGATCCCCCAGTCGGAGCTGGTTAATGTTGCTCGGGAAAGGGAAGTTAGGGGTCCCCTGCTGGAGCTGCTCCCCCCGCGATCCGACACCGGATAAGCGGACGAAGATGGATGGATGGATGGATGGATTATTCTTATTTTTAAGAAGACATATGGTGGGCGCCTGGATAGCTCAGTTGGTAGAGAGGGCACCCATACATAGAGGTTTACTCCTTGACGCAGCGTTCCCGGGTTCGACTCTGACCTGCGGCCCTTTGCTGCATGTCATTCCCCTCTCTCTCCCCTTTCTTGTCTTCAGCTGTCCTGTCAATAAAGGCCTAAAAATGCCCAAAAAAGAAGAAGACATATGGTCATTTGTAGGTTTCTAATTGTATTTTGGGTTTCTACTAGAACATGTTCACATGTTTTAATGTTAAAAAATACTTTATTTTAGCACAGTCTGCTTTGATTGGCTTGCGAGAAAGATATAGTGCACGTTTGCAAAAGGTACTGTAGTTATGAGGACGTACTGTAAGTGGAGATACTTAGATGGCTTCTAAAGAGCCTGAATTGGATAGGCAAGTGACCCAAATCTGTTGTTGAATCCCAAGTTTTCTTTTTAGGCAGACAACAACACACTGACTGGGTCGTCCCATTTCACATGTTGTGTATTGGCAGGCATTTGAGATACCCAAATATACTTTATGTGCACAAACCCTGAAAAAGTGAGTTTTTCATATGTCAGAGTTTATTTTGACCTGCGACTCCCCCTTGAAGGTTAATCTAGCCTTGATCAATTTTCACTTTACAGACAAGTCAGTCAAGTTAATCATGAGTCATCTTCTTCTTCATACCCACTGAATTTCATCACCAAGAGGAAGAAAACTGATGCAGCTTGATTTAGCAAAGTCAAAATAATTTGATCTGTATAAAGTTTATAATATTTGTAGAAAGTATAAATCTCTCTGCATGCTGTTTATGCTTTTTATTTATGCAACACTGAATCACATCGAAAGTAATTTAAATATTTGACACTTATACCATTATTATGAATAGAAAATGCTGTCTTGTTCTAAAAGGTTCATACAATTGAGCTGCTAATTACATTTTTATTTAAAACTCAAGTTTAGACCATCATGAAGTATTTCAACAATAAGTTAAGTGAGAATATATATATATATATATATATATATATATATATATATATATATGTATATATAAGAGAGAGGGATTAGAGTAGAAGTGCTTGTTGTACGAGTAGCAATGACAGTAGCATTAAAAATCTTGAAATCCCCAGATACAAGTTCCTCATTGTATTTCTGCATATTATGTTAAAAAGAGGGAAGTTTAAGTTAAACGAACACTCACTGTTTCTAAGAAAAAAAACTTGACTGACCTTTGCCATACGGAAGTCAAAGTTCTAGTTGTCTTTTTGAATTCTGTATCAATAGGAAAACCAATGCATACTTCAGGAATAACGTAAGGGGTTTAATTTACATAGGGCCGAGGTATACCTGGACTTGTACAACGCATTCTTTCCAGCTGGTCATGCTACGAGCTCCATGACGCAGAGCGGCAGTTGCTAGTCGAGCGGCAGATGCTAGCCAAACAGCAGTTGCTAGTCAAGCAGCAGTTGCTAACCGGGTGGCAGTTGCTAACCGGGCGGCAGTTGCTAGTTGTTTTAAGCCGCTACAGAGCTTTGTGATGCCGGCTACAGACCTCCCTCACAGCTTGGTCATATAAGCGGCAGTTAGTAGATTTGTTTAGCCGCTACAGAGCTCTACGGTGCTTGTCTCAGTCGTATCAGCAGTAAATGGTGGTTCAATTAACCCGAGAATAGTTGACTTTAAGTTGGGTGCAGAGCACCGCGAGCTGCCAGTCGTTTCAGCGGATACTGTGGTTAAGTTAAGACAACAAAAAGTGAGCGTTATGCAGCAAAGAAAGTTAAGTTTAGGAAAAAGATTGTGGTTTGGATTAATACATCCCCAGGTAACACACATTTCCTGGGTGAAAGTCTTTTGTTTTCCCCTGGGAAGCGAACTCGATTCCCTGGCTTGAAAGTCCTCTGTTTTATGACACACCAGCTGCATTCTTAAACAGCAGCAGTCAAAAAAAACGAGGAATGCTTATGAATTACAGTGCTTTACTTTTTGTAGCCATGTGGCGGCTGCTGGTCATTCAAAGAGGGCAAGCTCATTTTTGGCCTACATCATAAAAATTGTCCATTTATTTATATAAATATTATAATAATATATATAATAATGTAATTATTAAATAATAATAATATACAATAATAATATAATAATTATTATAATAATAATTTATAATTTATATAAGGTTTCATCAAGAGGCATGGCCAGCAGTACATTTCTTTGTCACAGCACTTCCAGTCAGCCAGCTAACTAACCAGAAGAACTGAACAGACCTGTTACTTTGCCCTATCTTTTGCACTAAATCAATCTTAAGTGTTGATCTAACCCTGCTGTTTAATTCTAAGTTTCTCCTTGTAAGGAAGACTTTCAAATGGCTTTGCCAAAATCAGGTCGACAATATTAGCATTGTCTGCCATCGTGTGCAGTTTGCTAGCTGGCTAGTTCACCCCTACAACACTAGCCTAGCCTACTGTATGAATGAATGAATGAACAAACGATCTAACAAAACGATATTAAACTCAAAGGAGGAAATGTGGGAATTAGGTTAATCTGAAACAAGGAATGTGGTGTATAATTGTAGTGTTGGGGAGTAACGGAATACATGTAACGGCATTACGTATTCAGAATACAAATTATGAGTAACTGTATATATATAGCTCCGTGATCAGTCACAATGGAGTTGGAACCGGCACGACAGAGCCAGGGCAGGAATAAGTTTCTATCTTGGAAATTCAAACAGCATTTCACATTAAAGAAAGAACAGGGTGAACGAAATATAAATGTGCAGTGCAGCCTCTGCTTGCCAGCAACCAGCCTTCTTTCAGTATCCAAATTACTCCACCTCCAACCTGAAGAAGCATCTTAAAGTAAGTTATTTTTTTAATTAGCCAAGGGTAGTCTTCTGCTGTAGTTTTACTGTTCACCTTGTTATTTTAACATTGACGTGGGACTTTCCATTCTCCTATACGTATACGTGCTGATTTACTAGCTCCAGAGCCGTTTAAAGACTGACAGCCCCGTTTGACATGCTAGCTAACGTTAGCTAAAATTAGCTCGTGGTAGCTTAGAACGCGGTTAGATTTTTGTAGTATGCAGTTCGGGACTACCAATACAAAAATATATCTGCTTGTTCAGGTACACATTCAGCCAGTTGGAATGAAAAGAACACACCATAATATGCCTGTTTAGTAAGCTGGATGGGATGGTCACATTCCTACACTTATAAAACGCAATTCAATGTAGAAGTAATCCTGAAGTAATCCAAGTATTCAGAATACGTTACTCAGATTGAGTAACGTAACAGAATACGTTACAAATTACATTTGTGGGCATGTATTCTGTATTCTGTATTCTGTAACGAAATTAACTAGCAATTTTGGCAAGCAAATACCAAGAAATAGGTTGCAGCAGTTCGTCTTTCAACAACACTTGCAAAATCCGCGATGGGACTGAGCTGAGCTCTGCTTGAAGTTGAACAGCTTCGGCAACATTTTATAGCACAAAATCACTGTCAATCAAAAGGAGATACAGTCCTTCAACAGACCCTCCAATCATCTCGCAGAAGCCCGGCGTCCAGGCCAGCCTACTGCTCCATTGACCCCAAGAGACGCTGAGCGTCCGTGGGCGGGACATAATCGCAGCATTTATCTAATGACCATCTAGTTTCGAAGCACTGAAAAAAAACTGCTCAAAGCAGCCCCAATGAAGTCAACGGACGCTAGGCTTCAACAGGGAAATGCACTGAGAATGGGCTACGGGAATGTATGAGAAGGAAATCGAGTCAGCTAATTCTGAACCAACTCGTCTTCGAGATGAACGTATTGTAACACATTTTAGTCAATAATATGTTAACACAACAGTACATGTTTGACCATTACATTTTAGACATTTTAGGGGAAGCTTCCCTTCCCTTGCAGTCTTAAAGAAATCACCACTGATGTGAACGTATGGTTCATGAGAACAGGCTGACTTGTGTCAGATAACAGTAAACCGATGAAACTATGGACATAAACCCACCAAGATTACACAAAAAGGATACAGTATAATGTTAAGATTACCTTTACCTACTGTTATAAGGAGATACTAAGCACATATTTTTCTTCTTTGTTTTCTTTGACTACTAACTAGATTGCATTATAGGCCATGGTGGTATGGTTTTGTTTATGTAACTTAAAATTTGTAACCATTTTTTACTGACTCATTTTCCTTCCACACTCAACAGAAGAAGGGAGTATTCGTACAGCACAACACACAAACACGGGGAAGGAGTAAAAGAAAGTATTACACAATTGCACTTCGGCCAGGGGGAAATAGTGAAGTAGTGAAAAAGATGACGTTGTACTGCTTGTTTTGTCTGACCAGTCGAGCAAAGACCAAACATTTTTGAATTATGGTGATACAAAACTGATAAAGCAGCAAATCCTTGTAATTAAGACGCTGTCAACTGACTTCTTGCTTAATTTACAATTGTCCAGTATGAGAGTCTAATCACTCATACACTGTTATGACATGGACATAAACCACTCTTCACAATTCAGAGTTAAGAACACGTCATTAAAGTTGGAGAAAATGCAAAGTGTGGTGTTAATGCCTTAGATTTATTTTATAAGTTTAAGACATCTAATCTGTGGCTGAAACTAACATTCATTTTCATTATTATTATAATTTGGTATTAATAAACAGTCAACAGAATTTCAGAATATAGTGAAAAAGATTTGTCCCACTAGTCGGGCAAAGACCAAATATTTGAATTTCAGTGATACAAAACAAAGAAAGCAGCAAATCTTTGTAATTTAGAAGCTATCAAGTGACTTCTTGCTTAATTTACTATTGTCCAATATGAGAGTCTAATTACTCATACACCGCCATGACATTGGTTTTGTGCAATGAGAACCCCACCCCCTGCAATATTGCTTAATATTACACAATTACTAAATGAATGTCATCCTGCATGTATAAAAATAAGTGCCAGGAATTGGTAGATACAGATATTTGCATTACCTATGAATCTTTGACCGCTCCATTCGAGAAAAGCCTTTTGTCTTTCATCCTAAAATAATTGTGAACAAGACAAAGTAACTGTACATGCAATTCATTTTAACAATTGACATCTTTTTCTTATTTCTGGATGAAGTGTTGTCCATGGTCCTTCTCATGGCTGAACCTGGAGAGTGTTTCTGGAAATGGATTGGTAAATATGGTAGGTAATGTAAATGGTCAAATATCTAGAAAAAACATTTTGCTATTAAGAATTATTTATACCGATGGACATAAATTGTTGGCAGAATACATCCATCTTACTATAACGCAGGAAGACAGAGATGCGTGGTCAGTAAAGGCACATTAAGGTATTTGTTATCAATGTTATCAAAGCCATGTATCAGAGAAATAAAACGTATTCATCTCTAGAAATGCAACTGTAGCAAGCATGTCACTATCACTAACGTTATCCACATTTATATTTACAAGAAACAAATGATATATCCAGCTTCAAAAAAGTCTAAAAGTCGGAAGTTAGAACGAATGCATTGTGCAAAGAGTGGTTGCTATGGAGACGATACACAGTGTTGAGTTCTGTTGACAGTTGAGTTGAGTTCCGTTGCTCTGATTGGTTGTAGGTCTATCCAATGAATGCAGAGGCATTTTTTTTCCTGGTTCGGTTGGAACACGCCCCATAATCACAGCCCAATGGAGCGGTTTCAGACTCACATTCTGACTAGAATCTGAGTAGGACCCATAGACAGTATATCATGGACCAACAGATCCCGTTGCTCTGGACGGAGACCAGTGAAGGATATTAGAAGCACTTTTCCGGTGATGGCCAGCTTTACTGTGCAGCCTCCAACTGAGAGAGACAACGTAAATGTGACGTGAGCAACGTGTCTGAAAGTTGTAAGTCTTCTGGTAGCTGTGCCAAGAGAAATCTCAATCATTCCCAATCTTACAGATACGGAGAGTGTAAGGCAAGGCAAGGCAAGGCAGCTTTATTTATACAGCACATTTCAGCAACAGGGCAATTCAAAGTGCTTTACATAAAACATTAAAGAGCAGTTAGAAAACAATTAAAAAAACAATAATAAACAAATTAAAAACATTAAAAGACAAGAATAAAATTGATAGTGCAGTATAAGAATAAAAGTTACAGTGCAGTATAAGAAATTAAAGTTAATAAAATAGATTATTTAAAGAAAAGCAACATCAAAAAGATAGGTCTTTAGGTATATGTAAGGAGATAACATGGGCACAGGCTAATTATTGCTAACTAAAATGCTAGTTAACATTAGTAATTAATCCTAAACAGCTCATGTAAGTCGAAACTGCCTGCAAGCTTATCCTGTACTATACAGTAATTCCTCTACTATGTGACAGAATCGTTAGCCTATTTTTACAAAAACGTTTGCTACGGAGCCATAACGTGAGGTACTAGGTAATGAAACCTTTTATACATTGTCGTGTTTCTTTAGAAATAAACAATGGACAAATAGAGTCTTTAAACGCTTCAGATGTAAAGTTATTCCCTGTCAAGTGGCGCCAACATGAATGCTAGTCAGTGGAATGCTAACGGGAGGTGATGGCCAGGTAGCAACAAAAGGGCGCCATAGGAGGTTTGAGTTCTGAAGCAAAGCTTACCCCCTTGGTAGCACCATGTCAGGCTAGCACTTTGCCATACTTCCTCGTAACAAATCCTGCTGCTGCAGGAATAGCAACACGGATTTCAGTGCCTCATTCCGTTGCCACTAATATGCCTGCGCTTCTCTCTGCTGCTCTGAAACAGACGTTACAGGCAACAGAAACATCGCTGCACGTGACGCTAGTTAACACTACACTCGACAGCAGCTAACGTTAGCCTACCGCTAGCTAGTAGCTGGATTAAACACGGTTACAATGCTGACAGCTAAAGCTAAACAGTGTAAAGTTTGTCTGTATTTTACTGTAGAGGATTCCGACACCGGGATGTAACAATCTGCAGCTACCGTTGTCGGAAAAACACAGACGGTGCGTTCAATGAAACTGGTAACCTACAGCCTTGTTGTGCATTCAAAGTTATTGTTAAATGCCCTTTTCCCATCTTGTGATTGTTTTTGTCGTTCAACAGCTATTTATATATATTTATATATAGTGAAATAAGTTATTGTTATAGTCAGTATATTACATTATTATTAAATCATTTAATTTTGACCATATGGCCTTAGCAATAAACAAGCTATTCTTTAATGTCGCCAACTGTTGTTTAGTACCCTTCTTTTTTTTTACTTTCTTAAAAAGTATTGGTTCAGGCACCGTTAAGGCAACGGTACTGTTTTAAAAGTACTGCTTTAGCACCAGTATCCAAACCAAACAATACCCAACCCTAATATTGACTCTAAATTAAAATGTGTGACTAGATTTACACATTTGTCTTTTGTTTACAGTAAATAAATAAATAAACAAATACAAATCTTAAAATCAAGTTCATAAAGTCACTTTTTTTGCATTCACTTGATTCCCAATCAATACACACTGGTAAGAATTGCTTTCCATTGTTAATATGTACTTAAAAACAGTTCTGAAATGCAAAATAATAGAATTTTAATCATGTGATAAAACATGCGATTAATCACGATTAACTATAGAAATTCAGCGATTAAAAAAAAGAATCATTTGACAGCCCTAATATATATATATATATATATATATATATATATATATATATATATATATACACACACACACGCACACACACGCACACACACACACATACATATGTATACATATATACAAACATATATATGCATAGATTAATAAGTAAGTCATGTCATTACCTTTTGAATATACAGTGTTTTCAAACTGAATTTATATATCTGACTGTTCGTTTGTCCAGCTGCAAGATCAGCTGGACAAACGTTCAACTGACTACAACCCAGGCCCCCCACCCCCGGTCCCCCCTAGTTTTCACTAGACTGATGGGACCATTCTAACGTTCTGTTCTGGATGAAAACACATTTGTCTTCTTGCTGTTTCACATACCGTGAGAAAGAAAAGTATAAATCAATTAGGGCTGGGCAACGATTAAAAGTTTTAATCGTGATTAATCACGATTTCCCTGATTAATTGCGATTAATCGCATGATTACCCTGATTAATTGCAATTAATCGCATTGTTATTCGCAAAATCCAATAATGAATTCAAAAGTAGTGTATAGCGCAATTTTGTTTTAAATGTTCTGCCATATAACGAGAGTGCCATAACATTTGTTCTGCAAACACGTAACATCAGCATTTTGTTTATACAGTAGCAGTTAAATAAAATATTTAGTGTAAATCTCAACTTAAACAATGTAATCAAAGCAAATATAAAATCAAAGCTTATTGCCACTGCCAGGGCATTAATGTTATCCTGTTTGTTATATATAAAATAAAACTGCCAACAAAATCCTGAGCCACAATCATAACATTAAAACTTAAAAATTAAAAATTTCTGAGATAACAGCAGATACTTTTTTTTTTCTTTTATCAGGGAGTATCATAACCAGTCTATGTTCAGTACCAAATGTCCCTGTTAGAGTGAGGTGAAGCAAAAACGTTTCAGCATTTCTCTCCTCTGTTTTCATTACAGTCAGAGCATGTGAATGCAGCGTCCACTGTTCATCAATATAATGCACTGTAACTCTGAGGTAATTATGGTTACCCAGTGATATCCAGTAGTCCCCAGTGACTTTGCGGTCCTCTCCTTTTCATAACAACTCGTGTATTCTTCTTGTGATGGTGCGTCTTGAGGGAATCTCATACCTGCCGTCATTTGTTGCGATTCTCAGAATGTTTCTCAGACCGACGTCCTCCACAACACTAATGGGCCTGCAGTCTGTAGCTATCCACTTCGCTATGCTATTTGTTAGCTTCTCTTGTCTTTGTTTGTCTATACTTCTCTCACACGCTACATCTAACGTAGTCTTCCGACGCACCACTGTTTGTTTCTTTGAATGATTTGCTGGTATCAACGGTGTGTATTGCATTTAGGTGATATTTCGGACTGGAAGTACTCCGTGATGAGAAAATTCAACTTTGCAGTGGTTACAAATAACTTTGGTCCTGTCGACTGCGCCGTCTGGAAGAACTTTAAAATGAAAATGGCCATGTAAAAGTTCCGTACCCTTCTTCTCCATGTTTGTTGGTTTGTTGATCCTCCAATTATTTTCTTTTCTGGTTCATGTAAACGCGGCAGCAGTCAGCAACAGACTTTTACAAAATAAAAGCCTGTAAGCAACAGACTTTTACAATAATAAAAGAAATAATAAAAACTGTGTTAATGCGCGATAAAATAATTGTCGGCATTAATCATAACACGTTAACTTGCCCAGCCCTAATATCAATAAGTATATGCAGCAATCTTAAATTAATTTGCAGAATGTTGGTAAAATATTTTTCTATTGTCTTATTTGAATTTTTTATTTTGATGCAAAAAGTTTAAGAGTTATCAGATATAAGTAAGTTTTAGAAAGGTTTAACTTAGGGCCTGCTTATTGTTTTTCATCATGTAAGTAACCTAAGTAAACTGAACCAATGACCATTTTTAATAGGCCAGAAAGAACTCTGTAACAACCATTTCCCTATTTCTCTTGTCTGACTTTCTCACTGCTAGTTCCTCTAAGTGGCAAAAAATAATAATCAAGCTGTTAACATTGATGCGGCAAGGAATTTGCATTGTCATTGCACCGCATGCACACACACACCCACGCACGCACGCACGCACGCACGCACGCACGCACACACGCAAAATAATCAAGCCCTTAATAAATGCAATGTAATGCCATCTCCCTTGTCTTGTTGTACGTTTGGATAGCCTGAAGAACGTGCATTTGGTTAACTGGATATGCAGTGTTTTTCTGTTGCATGTCTTTTTGGGGTTTGTGTGTTTTTTACTTTGCGCCGTTTCTGTATTTGCAGCACATTTCTTCAAATGGAAGTGTTTTTGGTCATTGTAGTTTGCTCTGGTCGGCCACCATAGTTAATAAAGGCTATAGCACATTCACACACTTTATGTTTGTCGTGCTTAACAGGCTAAGCCTTGGCAAAATAACCTGACGACAGTGATGGTTTGTCACCAGGGCGTAGCGGGGAAGATGGTCATGTGTGTTTCGGAGGAAGCACATGTGATATCCTAATGCAGCAAGTCCCATGTTTTCTTTCCAGGCAGACAACAAGAAACTGAAGTCATCCTATTTTACAGTTTGTTGATTGGTGAGACACTCCAGATGAAATGTATGTTTGTTGAAAAAGTGAGTTTTTCATGATATGTCCGTATCAAGTCACAGAAATACCTGCATCCCTGAGTTTTGATCTAGGATAGTAATACCAAACACAATGCAAAGAATAAGTAGGTACGAACGGGTTACCAGGGAGGAGTTTATTTTTGCGCTGCAACCCCCTTAGAAGGCTAATCTGGCCATGATGATCAATATTTACTTAACAGACAAGTCAGTCGACTTAATCATGAGTCTCCTCCTCGTTAAGGGGAAGTTTCTTTCTTCGAACACTCATGTGTTCTAAGAAGAAAGGCTTGGCTGACTCTTGCCATATGGACAGACTGATCTCATAAAGTGCCGTATGTATGACACGCCAATTCGTATGCCGTTTTGGCATGTTATCAAGAACCTTAATCGCTTTTTAGCGTGTTTGGCCCGTTTGGCCTCCATTGACCTACATTACGTGTGGATTAGCGCTGTAGTATGAAAGGACAGAAGTCCGCAGAGAGAGGTTGTTTGGGGTGGCAGATGGGTAAAACACAGGACTTTCACCCAGGAGAGCTGGGATTGCGTTTTTTAAGCCTTCCCCAATGTTTCTTTCCTAACAGTTTATTGTTTTCCTAAACCTGTGACGTTGGTCCCCATCGTGTTTTTTTGTTTTTGACGTTCATTTGTGCTACTAAAGCCTTTCCCAATGTTCTTTTCCTAAACCCAACGTTGTTCTCGCGATAGCACGGTACATTCTTGCGATAACGCGCATATAAGTGATTTTTTTTTTCAAGTTTTCCAGCGGTGGCTGACATGTTGGACTGTGCGAACACAGCATCCCTCTTTCATTCCTTCAACCAGCTTTTTGAAAAGGTTGGCATGGCGATGTGTGCGCATATGAAAAAACCTGTTGATATCCTAGTCTTTGATAATGTTTAATGTAGCTGTGTTTCTCCTCCTTATCGTGTCTGCAGCTTTGAAAACTGTTGGCTGGTTGGTTTGTGTACAGCAACCATAGCAACGCACAGAGCTGACCAGTGCTTGTAAGAGATGAAGAGAGTATTCCTACAGCACAACACACCCACCCAGGAAGGAGTTAACTACAACTAACATTCCTTTTCATTATTAATCATTATTTGGTTAAAAAACCCAACAGTCGACAGAAAAAAAAAACATCAACATTTCACAGAGCCAAAGATGACATGTTGGTACTGCTTGTTTTTTCCCACCAGTTGAGCAAAGAACAACTATTTTGAATTATAGTGATACAAAACAAAGAAAGCAGCAAGTCCTCATAATTTAGAAGCTGTCAACTGACTTCTTGCTTAATTTACTATTGTCCAATACGAGAGTCTAACCACTCATACACCATGCCATGACATTGGTTTTGTGGTAGAAATGCAAAGACAACCCCACCCCCTGCATTACTGCTTTGTATTACACAATTATTACATGAATGTATAAAAGTAAGTGCCAGGAATCGGTAGGTACAGATATTTACATAACCTGTGAATCTCTGACCGCTCCGTTCGAGAAAAGCCTTTTGTCTTTGATTTTGAGTCAGCGGAAAGGTAAACATTTAATATTTCAACCTAATTTACTTTACAAATAAACTGCAACTGCAATCCAATTCGACCATTACCATTTTTTCTCATTTCAGGATGAAGTGTATTGCAGTCTTTCTTGTGTTGTCCATGGTCCTTCTCATGGCTGAACCTGGAGAGTGTTTCTGGAAATGGATTGGTAAATGACATCAAATATCTAGAAATGCACACATATTCCTAATAACAATAAGTTATACTTAAAATAACTCAATAAAAGATATTGTGCCATGAAGGTGTTAACCCTTTAATATACAGTGTGTTCATAATGAATGTATTACTCTGACTGTTCTTTACTTCAAACAGTAATGCGGTTGTGATACTCTTACCCCTACTTTCCACCGGGCGCATCCCAGAAGCGTTCGTAAAGCGTCACTACGTACCGCTAAAAATACGCAGCTGGTCTATTGTCACACGAGTCGCGGGGTGTTCAAACAGCGAGATTATCCAGTCAATTTACCAAAAGACACCCCCTAATATTGAATATGTCTCCTCTACAACACCATAGACAATGAGAGATTTGTCTGAAGGTGGAAAAACATAACAAGACACCCTGGATCCTGTTTATAAGGACAACACCAGAAAAGAGAGGGCATGGAGTTTAATTTCAGGAGTGGTTAGAGTGGAAGGTAGATACTAGCTTAATAAACACACAATTATACTTCCAATTACTTGTAGAGACAATAAAATCTGCGAATCAGGCAGGAAAGATGCTCCGCTTCTAAGACACTCCCTGTGTGCTATGGTGCGCGGTGGAGGACAGAACAAAACTGGGTAACACTTACAACACTTACTACAATAAGGTACACAAAAAATACATAGTTAATGATTAGTTACTGTTTTTGAAAGAGTAACGAATGATTAGTTATTGTTTTTCAGAAGGGTAGTTACTGTTTTTAGAAAGAGTAAAGAACGATTAGTTACTGTTTTTCAGAATGTAGTTACTGTTTATTGTATGAGTAACGAATGATTAGTTACTGTTTTTCAGAAGGGTAGTTACTGTTTTTTGAAAGAGTAACAAACGATTAGTTATTGTTTTTCAGAAGGGTAGTTACTGTTTTTCAGAATGGTAGTTACTGTTTTTTGAATGAGTAACGAATGGTTAGTTACTGTTTTTCAGAATGGTAGATACTGTTTTTCAGAAGGGTAGTTTGTTTTTCAGAATGGTAGTTTGTTTTTCAGAACGGTAGTTACTGTTTTTGAAAGAGTGATTTGTTACTCATTCAAAAACAGTAACTACCATTCTGAAAAATAGTAACTAATCATCCATTACTCATTAAAAAAACAGTAACTACCATTCGAAAAAACAGTAACTAATCATTAACTACCTATTTTTTGTGTACCTTGTTGTAAAGTGTTACCCAAAACTGCGACACAGCCAGAACGCAGCAGTGGAAAATCCAGTGATGTGTGACATGAAGTAAAGAGTTCAGATGTAATGTAATCATTGTTTTGCTTGTCTGTTTTATGTAGCCGGCCATGTGGCGAATGGGATCAAAGGGTAAGGACCACTGTATATCAATAAT
Source organism: Perca flavescens (assembly GCF_004354835.1). Lineage (NCBI taxonomy): Eukaryota > Metazoa > Chordata > Actinopteri > Perciformes > Percidae > Perca > Perca flavescens. The sequence goes on along the minus strand of NC_041348.1, from coordinate 25,710,616 downwards.
ACTATTATACCAATATCATAATATGAATACACACAATACTGCTTATTCAACTTCTTCTCTTCTCACAATGTTATGTTCCTTACCAGAATCATTAATGGTGGGGGGGAAGATCAGCAAGAGCTGCAAGATCAGCTGGACAAACGTTCAATTGACTACAACCCAGGCCCCCCACCCCCGGGCCCCCCTCGTTTTCACTAAACTGATGGGACCATTCTAAAGTTATGTTCTGGATGAAAATAAATTCCGCTTCTTGCTCTTTCACATACTGTGAGAAAGAAAAGTATATATCAATATGTATATGCAGCAATCTTTAATTAATTTGGTAGAATGTCGGCCCTTCTGAATAAACTTGTATTAAAAAACTTAAAATATTTTTCTATTGTCTTATTTGAATATTGAATTTTGATGCAAAATGTGTAAGAGTTATCAGATATTATGAAGTGATGGGAAGAGAAAGCCCTGTGTGAACAAACTCTGTTTTTTAGGTTAAGAATAGATGAATTACTGAATCTATCTCTCCCAAATTCTATTAGTCTATGTTTGCTCTTTCTGTAATAAAACGTAAACAATGATTATCTGAATCTACCAATCAGTGGGCACAGATATCTACATCAGAACATCACTTACATTATAACACAACACCTAGACCTGTTGTTTCTGACTCTGAACTATCAGAAAGCTACAAACTAAATGCAGTAGGCTGAGAACCCTGCTGCATTTAGTTTGTACCTTGCAATCAGATATTTTTTTAGGCATTCCTGCTTCATTGTGACAGTAACATAGTCAAAGAGAAAAAAGGGATAGAGAGGGATTGAGATGCAGCAAAGGGTCTGGGCCAGACTCAAACCCGGGCCTCTGCGGTAAGGACTAATCCTTATTGGTACTCTCTCTACCCGGTGAGATGTTAGGTGACGACATGTAATACATTTTGATGATTCATTATAAAAGGGAAATAAGAAAAGAAGCACACACTGAGTACACAACTAACATGCATCTGAGAGTGTAGTGATGTCTGACAGACCCTAAACAATGCTGTTGACAGCTCTACACTTTAGAAGCCTATCGGCTGCCCCGTGGCTACCAGAGGACCCCCAAAAATGCTTAAAATGTCCCTCAAGATATCTTGAAACAAAGCCGCGTGACAAAAGTAAGAATGAAATACAACTGACATTATTGATTTTGTTCTGCATAGGTGTTTATAAAACTGCCGCTCGTTAAAGAAAACTGTGTTGCGTGTGAACATGCGTTTGTATGGGTTTGTATGCACATGCACGGAATATGGGTGAGACAGTTTGAATGGGTCGATGCAACTGGAAAACTTTGTTTGGATATATATAATTTACAGGTGCTTAACCCTTGTGTGGTCCTCAGGTCAAATTTGACCCGTTTTCAAATATCTGTGTCTCAAATGCAGCTAATAAAATTAATACTGGTATTGTATATTCTTATACTGTAATTGACAGGTACGTTTTTTAGGAGATGCTGGTAGCGAGCAAGCTTGGAGGCAGAATGCTGACCAATTTCTAGGCCACCAAGTGTTCCAATTAACTTTGATGATGTTAACTTTGGCATGTTTGCCAAGTCAGTGTGTAGCCACGCCCCTAAAGCATCCCCTGCTTTATTGTCAATGTAACAATAAATAGGACAACATTTTTAAATTAACATCATGCTGTATTAGCCCTATCCACCCTAGAGTATTTTTGAGAACTGATTGTCAGTTTGGTTTTATTTTCAAAAAAAAGAATGTAAAACATTAACCCTGTTGTGCAGAGTCAATCTATAAGCATCATGTTGTTCAGGACAAACTGGGCTATTAGGATATTTGTGCTTCAGTGAGGTCACTTGAATGGAACAAGGTTGTGGGACCATAAAGACAAACAAATAAATAAACGGAAATTGAATCTCACAGATATGTATTGGTATCACACACACAGCAATAAAAGCTAAGCCAATCTCCTGTCTAAAACAGTTCTCATATGTCTTGGTAGTCAAACAGTGAAAGAATAAACATTATAACTTATACAGTTGACAAAATAAAATAAAAGTCCAGACGCTTTTCCCTCATAACATTCACTTATGCCAATTCTCAAAATAATTATGTCATATTTATTGATATCACACACACAGCAATGCTACACCAGCATTTGTGTTGTCTAAAACAGTTCTCTTTTACATTTGGAGTCATCCAGTAGAAAAGTAAACATAATGAAAATTATAATTCATATAGTGGATAAACTATTTACATTTTTTCAAAAAAGATCAAAACTTATATCAAAACTCAAAACAGTAATGCCAATCTTCTCTGTAGAATGGTTTAGAACGATTATAGACGATCTTTGGTCACATCTAACTGTTCAGGTCTTCACACAAATTATTTGATCCTTGTGTGGTCACGTAGAGCCACGTAGAGTTTTTACTTGAAAATGTCTCTCTCAATATGCTGTATTTGGTTAGTTTAGATGCTGCAAATGTGGTCAGCAGAAAGGTTTAACTTAGGGCCTGCTTATTGTTTTAATCACGGCTTCAACCTAAGTAAACTGAACCAATGACGGGCCATTTTTAATAGGCCAGAAAGAACTCTAACAATCATTTCCTTATTTCTCTTGTCTGACTTTCTCATAGCTAGTTCCTCCAAGTGGCAACAAATAATAATCAAGCTGTTAACATTGATACGGCAAGGACTTTGCATTGTCATTGCCCCGCACGCACACACAGACCCACGCATGCACGCACGAACGCACGCACGCACGCACGCACGCACGCACAAAAATCAAGCCCTTAATAAATGCAATGTAATGCCATCTCCCATGTCCTGTTGTACGTTTGGATAGCCTAAAGAACGTGCATTTGGTTAACTGGATATGCAGCGTTTTTCTGTTGCATGTCTTTTTGGGGTTTGTGTGTTTTTTACTTTGCGCCGTTTCTGTATTTGCAGCACATTTCTTCAAATGGAAGTGTTTTTGGTCATTGTGGTCAGCCACCATAGTTAAAACATAAAGGCCATAGCACATTCACACACATTATGTTTGTGGTGCTTACTTGACGACAGTGATGGTTTGCCAACAGGGCATAGCGGGGGAAGATGATCACGTGTGTTTCGGAGGAAGCACATGTGATATCCTATTGCAGCAAGCGTTGTCTATGTTGTTTTGAAAGGTGTAACCACAAACTTTTGTCTCGCCATTGCCCTGACTCACTGTGACTTGAACAAGCTGCGGGAGTGAGATTAGTCTGGCGCTCTATCACTTTGTCTATCAAGGTACTCTTTCACCGATCATTTAACGTGAATCTACTCCGTAGCACCAACATAATTTGGTCGGTACCCTTAAAAGCATGAGTTCGGTACCCAACACTAAACATACTTGCATACATGGCTTGTTCAATCCCATGTTTTCTTTCTAGGCAGGCAACAAGAAATTGAAGTCATCCTATTTTACAGTTTGTGGATTGGTGAGACACTCCAGATGAAATGTATGTTTGTTGAAAAAGCGAGTTTTTCATATGTCCGTATCAAGTCACAGAAATACCTGCATCCCTGAGTTTTGATCTAGGATAGTAATACCAAACACAATGCAAAGAATAAGTAGGTACGAAGGAGTGTGCGCATATGAAAAAACCTGTCGATATCCAAGTCTTTGATAAGGTTTAAAGTAGCTGTGTTTCTCCTCCTTATCGTGTCTGCAGCCTTGCAAACTGTTGGCTGGTTGGTTTGTGTACAGCTACCATAGCAACGCACGGAGCTGACCATAAGCCGTAAACAGGCAAGACGCCGTAAACTGCAGTAAAACTTTCGACTGAGATGCATATTCCAAATGCGCTGTATACATTTCCAAAGAATACCTCTAAAACCTGAATTATACCAGAATATCCCACATTTCTTAATCGGAAAAAGGCCTTATTCGGAATATCCAACCGGAATATGCTGTTTACATGACCTGTATCAAATTCGGAATATTGTCGTATTTGGAATAATAGTGGACTATTGGTGTGCTTGTAACAGATTAAGAGAGTATTCCTACAGCACAAAACACCCACCCAGGAATGAGTTAACTACAACTAACATTCCTTTTCATTATTAATCATTATTTGGTTAATAAACCCAACAGTCGACAGAAAAAAAACAAACATTTCACAGAGCCAAAGATGACGTGCTGATACTGCTTGTTTTTTCCCACCAGTCGAGCAAAGACCAAATATTTTGAATTATAGTGATACAAAACAAAGAAAGCAGCAAGTCCTCATAATTTAGAAGCTGTCAACTGACTTCTTGCTTTACTATTGTCCAATACGAGAGTCTAACCACTCATACACCATGCCATGACATTGGTTTTCTGGTAGAAATGCAAAGATAACCCCACCCCCTGCATTACTGCTTTGTATTACACAATTATTACATGAATGTATAAAAGTAAGTGCCAGGAATCGGTAGGTACAGATATTTACATAACCTGTGAATCTCTGACCGCTCCGTTCGAGAGAAGCCTTTTGTCTTTGATTTTGAGTCAGCGGAAAGGTAAATATTTTATATTTCAACCTAATTTACTTTACAAATAAACTGCAACTGCAATCCAATTCGACCATTACCATTTTTTCTCATTTCAGGATGAAGTGTATTGCAGTCTTTCTTGTGTTGTCCATGGTCCTTCTCATGGCTGAACCTGGAGAGTGTTTCTGGAAATGGATTGGTAAATGACATCAAATATCTAGAAAAGCTTGCTAATAACAATAAGTTATACCTAAAATAACTCAATAAAAGATATTATGCCATCAAGGTGTTAACCCTTTAATATACAGTGTGTTCATAATAAATGTATTAATCTGACTGTTCTTTACTTCAAACAGTAATGCGGTTGTGATACTCTTACCCCTACTTTCCACCGGGTGCTTCCCAGAAGCATTCGTAAAGCAAAAACTAAAAATACGCGGCAGGTCTATTTTCACACGAGTCGCGGGGTGTTCAAACAGCGAGATTATCCAGTCAATTTACCAAAAGACACCCCCTAATATTGACTATGTCTCCTCTACAAAACCATAGACAATGAGAGATTTGTCTGGAGGTGGAAAAACATAACAAGACACCATAGATCCTGTTTATAAGGACAACACCAGAAAAGAGAGGGCATGGAGTTTAATTTCAGGAGTGCTTAGAGTGGAAGGTAGATACTAGCTTAATAAACACACAATTATACTTCCAATTACTTTTAGAGACAATAAAATCTGCGAATCAGGCAGGAAAGATGCTCCACTTCTAAGACACTCCCTGTGTGCTATGGTGCGCGGTGGAGGACAGAACAAAACTGGGTAACACTTTACAATAAGGTACACAAAAAATAGGTAGTTAATGATTAGTTACTGTTTTTGAAAGAGTAACGAATGAGTAGTTATTGTTTTTCAGAACGGTAATTACTGTTTTTTAGAAAGAGTAAAGAATGGTTAGTTACTGTTTTTCAGAATGGTAGTTTTTTTAATGAGTAACGAATGATTAGTTACTGTTTTTCAGAATGGTAGTTACTGTTTTTTGAAAGAGTAACGAATGATTAGTTACTGTTTTTCAGAATGGTAGTTACTGTTTTTTGAAAAAGTAACAAATGATTATCTACTGCTTTTCAAAATGGTAGATATCGTTTTTCACAATGGTAGTTACTGTTTTTTGAAAGAGTGACAAATCATTAGTTACTGTTTTTCAGAATGGTACTTACTTTTTTTTGAAAGAGTAACGAATGGTTAGTTACTGTTTTTCAGAGTGGTAGTTACTGTTTTTGAAAGAGTGATTTGTTACTCATTCAAAAACAGTTACTACCATTCTGAAAAATAGTAACTAATCATCCATTACTCATTAAAAAAACAGTAACTACCATTCGAAAAAACAGTAACTAATCATTAACTACCTATTTTTTGTGTACCTTGTTGTAAAGTGTTACCCAAAACTGCGACACAGCCAGAACGCAGCAGTGGAAAATCCAGTGATGTGTGACATGAAGTAAAGAGTTCAGATGTAATGTAATCATTGTTTTGCTTGTCTGTTTTATGTAGCCGGCCATGTGGCGAATGGGATCAGTGGGTAAGGACCACTATATATCAATAATACTATTATACCAATATCATAATATGAATACAAACAATACTGCTTATTCAACTTCTTCTCTTCTCACAATGTTATGTTCCTTACCAGAATCATTAATGGTGGGGGGGAAGATCAGCAAGAGCTGCAAGATCAGCTGGACAAACGTTCAATTGACTACAACCCAGGCCCCCCACCCCCGGGCCCCCCTCGTTTTCACTAAACTGATGGGACCATTCTAAAGTTATGTCCTGGATGAAAATAAATTCCGCTTCTTGCTCTTTCACATACTGTGAGAAAGAAAAGTATATATCAATATGTATATGCAGCAATCTTTAATTAATTTGGTAGAATGTCGGCCCTTCTGAATAAACTTGTATTAAAAAACTTAAAATATTTTTCTATTGTCTTATTTGAATATTGAATTTTGATGCAAAATGTGTAAGAGTTATCAGATATTATGAAGTGATGGGAAGAGAAAGCCCTGTGTGAACAAACTCTGTATTTTAGGTTAAGAATAGATGAATTACTGAATCTATCTCTCCCAAATTCTATTAGTCTATGTTTGCTATTTCTGTAATAAAACTTAAACAATGATTATCTGAATCTACCAATCAGTGGGCACAGATATCTACATCAGAACATCACTTACATTATAACACAACACCTAGACCTGTTGTTTCTGACTCTGAACTATCAGAAAGCTACAAACTAAATGCAGTAGGCTGAGAACCCTGCTGCATTTAGTTTGTACCTTGCAATCAGATAATTTTTTAGGCATTCCTGCTTCATTGTGACAGTAACATAGTCAAAGAGAAAAAAGGGATAGAGAGGGATTGAGATGCAGCAAAGGGTCTGGGCCAGACTCAAACCCGGGCCTCTGCGGTAAGGACTAATCCTTATTGGTACTCTCTCTACCCGGTGAGATGTTAGGTGACGACATGTAATACATTTTGATGATTCATTATAAAAGGGAAATAAGAAAAGAAGCACACACTGAGTACACAAGTAACATGCATCTGAGAGTGTAGTGATGTCTGACAGATCGTAAACAACACTGAGTTACTAACTCAATGACTTTTTGGGAGAAGTAATTTGTAACTGTAACTAATTACTTTTTTAAAGTAAGATGACCAACACTGGGTGTAACCACAAACTTTTGTCTCGCCACTGTCCTGACTCACTGTGACTTGAACAAGCTGCCGGGGTGAGATTAGTCTGGCGCTCTATCACTTTCTCTATCGAGGTACTGTTTCATCAATGGTTTAAAGTGAATCTGTACTCTGTACTAATTTGGTCGGTACCCTTAAAAGCTCCGAGTTCGATACCCAACACTAAACATACTTGCATACATGGCTTGTATAATCCCATGTTTTCTTTCTAGGCAGACAACAAGAAACTGAAGTCATGCTATTTTACAGTTTGTGGATTGGTGAGACACTCCAGATGAAATGTATGTTTGTTTTTCTTTTGAGTCTGACCATCACAGCACCAGCTTTCGCTTTTCTTTTTTGGCTTTCCATCATTAGACATTATTGAAATAAGAGGCTGCTGCGGCCCGCCACACAGTTTGACCAGCGCGGGCAGCAGCGCGGGCAGCAGCGCGGGCAGCAGCGCGGGCAGCAGCGCGGGCAGTGGATGGTGTTGCTATTAGAACTTACAATGTAGGCTATAACTTGTATCAGACCGGGCCTCGAAACACTACCGGCCCACCAAGAAAAGTCCCGACTCTCCTGATGCCACTCTGCCTCCGAGTGGTCCTGTGTATGGGCGGAGGGTGACACTTTAAATATAGACACTAGGCGATCTTGATTCAAGTATGTGCTGGATATTGACAAGGGTTTCACCTCTCGGTGAACGCTGAATGTTTTTGCATATTTGACTTCCAACACGTCATCCATTCTCATTCTGTCTTTAGGTTTGGCTGCTGTGCTCGAGTGGGGGGCGGGGCGGAGCTAGGCAGAAAGAGGGAGAGAATATCATTGCAGTATTGAATAATTGGAGCCTAGATGGAATTTTGTAATTTTCTAAATTTCTGATCCTCTGAATAAAAACTGAAAATTGGAAAAACAGGTTAAAGATGAAAATTGATAATGAAAAATGAAAAATTGGATATTTGAACCCATTTTTCTGTTGTTCCAAATGTTTGTGGGGCAGCAGCGCGGGCAGTGCTTAGAAAATTGAACTGATAAGCATTACACGGACCTAATCTGGCCATGATGATCAATATTTACTTAACAGAAAAGTCAGTCGACTTAATCATGAGTCTCCTCCTCGTTAAAAAGGGGAAGTTTCGGTTAAACGAACACTCATGTTTTCTAAGAAAAAAAGCCTTGGCTGACTCTCGCCATATGGAAGTCAAAGTTATAGTTGTCTTTTTGAATTCTGTATCAATACCAAGACCAATGCATACTACAGGAATTATTACATTTACATAGGACATACATATTTGAATTACAGTGACACAAAACTGCGAAAGCAGCAAATCCTCAGAATTAAGAAGCTGTCAACTGACTTTTTGCTTGATTTACTATTGTCTAATATGAGAGTCTAATCACTCATGCACTTTGTCTAAAAGGTGAGAAAACATTAAAGAATGGAGCCCTTTTCTGCCCTTCCTGTGGTTCTGTGGTTGAAAAAACTTCAAAATTTAAAAATAATTTGGAGGCCCCCCTGCATTGACCCTGAAGACCCCATAGGGGTCCCGGACCCTCTGTTGAAGATGCCTGAGGCTATGTGTTTTGTTGTGTGTTTGGAAGAATTTGGAGATAACTGGATGCGGGAATGATTGAAATGTAGAAAAATTATGTTTACATGAATGTGTTATTTGTGTTTTATATATGTGTTTTTGAGAATAAACAATATACTTAAAAAATATGGAGGTGTGGAGACGCCAGGCGATCCCTGAATACATAGCTGCTAAATCAACTTGTCTTTCCTGAACAAGCCTTAAATGAAGAGATAAACGTCATACCTACAGTACTGACTCCCTGGTGATAAGTTGGGAGAAATATCTACTTAGTTATTAGACAGTTTTACTAGCTGTCTTTACTACTCTACAATATTGTAAGCACAGAGGTAGTGGAAGTCAGAGACACACCATCCTGGCTCACTCATTTTCCTTCAGTACTGAAGCTACAGAAGTGGCAGTACTACAGCACATGTTATTGATACATGACCGGAGCCAATTCAAAGCACAGCCCAAGCAGGAGAAAACTAAAGTGTTGATACTTGACTTGTGCCTGGTGTTAAAAAATGTTTTATTTGTTTACATTTTGGCAAATTGTCACCATGGATGTATAAACAACTATTGCTGGATAACTTTGATACTGAAGAAATCATTTTCAAGTTCTGAAGTTATAATTAGAAAATTTCCATGTGATTGCGAAGGAGATTAATAGACAGGTATTTGACATCTGATGTCGTGATATAACAATATCCTCGGAAAGAGTTAGGCACACTGAATCTAAATGTAAGTGTATGACGCCTGGGTTCAGATCTGACTGAGAGAATAAGAATGAATGTTGAAGAGATGTGTGTCACAGCCAGTGCTGCTGCTGCAGCAGATGCTGCTGATTGTGTTGGTAAGCGGGCCAAATTACAAAAAATAACTTCCCTTTTTTTTTTCTTTTCTTTTTTTTAAACACCAGCATGCACATGTCCCCTTCACCTCATGCAGCGTCTTTGCCTTATCTCCTTTACTGATTTAGAATAAAGAGAAATTTACCGAAGCTGAATAAAAACAAACCAGAAACACTCTTCAACTAAAAGAACAACAAAAAGAAAAGATCTTTTGGATTATCTTCTCTGTTCATTGCACCTACATGAGGATGCTTTCTATGCTGCAGCGGTAGACGGTGACAAACAGATTTTTGTCAAAGTTGAATATCTTTAGTGATCTCAGAAAGTGCTCCGTTGTGCCTTCTTTACCAATACTGTGGTATTGGCCCTTTATCAGTCACTGTGGTACTGGTGCCATGGTACCAGTGGTGTAGTATATTTCAAAACACTGCACAAACAATGAGTAAGAGAATGTAACCCTCAATATAAAAAGAGACGTGTATCTATCAATAGACGGAGATTGGCATTACCTGTAGATCTTACACTGCTCGATTAGCCCTCCTCGATAACAGCTTTTTGACTTTCACCCTCAGTGAAACAAAGTAAGTATCTCATCTTCTTTCATTTATTAGTTGGGCATCTTAACAATTTCACTTTTTTAAATGAAATCCATGACACCGGTAAGCCAAACATTTGTGGTGTGTTTGCTTCTTGTTTTTCCGAATCAGGTGTATCACGCTCTTTAATGTGGTGTCGCTGGTTGTCCTCATGGCTTAATTTTTGTCCAAATTCTTGGAGGACTTGTTGAAGGAAACCCCTGTATAGCCCCTGTATACTGTAACTTGTTTCTGTTTACCCTTATCATGGCCATTCTCATGCTTATGTCTTATAAGTTGTTGCAGCAATCTTTGGGTTGATACCATTTGTTACACAGATTTGTTGCTAAATTTAATCATTTTTACCACAAAAGAATTGATAAAAAAAATTGTCAAAAGCTTTGATTTGGTATCAACAAATTCTGATATTTGCAAGAATTTGTCCAGTTGGATGACGAGCGCTTGTGTTTTACAAACCGCTCAGAAACCCTGTTATTATAAATATACCTAGAAAGGTCATACATCCTCTAAATGCCCTGGGTCTATAGCTTGTGTTTGTAAAGTCTTATGAGGCTGTGATTATCCTAGAGATCACCAACATGTCACTTTATACAGTGAGGTGAAGTTTCAAAAATGTAGTTTTACTACAATAAAATGATTACTATGGGGACTAACAGCATCACAAATACAATTGGGTTGATTGAATCTACAAGCGTCTCAGCTTTCCAGTCATAACCCAAGTCATGCACTTCCAAGACTATTTAGGAACCCCAGTGTACAGAAATAAAAAAAAAAAACACATTTATACTGCATGATAAAAACTGCATGAGATTAGCATTAAGATAAATGGGCATTTCTGTAAAGGGGAGACTTGTGGGTACAACCCATTTTAATTTAGATACCTTTACGTGAGAGGTCAAGGTACTCCTTTGAAAATGACCAGGCCAGTTTTTTTTATCTCGCAACAATTTACAAAACAAAACTTTGGAGTATTATTTAGACCCCTTCCCAAAAAGCTGGCAAGACATGGTCGATACCAATGCATTTCTTAGATTGTCTAGTGTATATGATACCAATTGGTTAGGTTTAGACATGAGGCGTGAGATAGGTTAGGGTGAGAATACAAGGGGAAGCCCATCAGAAGCAGAGTAGAGCGGGTCATGCCTTCACCATCCTAGTAAAAGAAGTCCCCCTCCACTCAAAATTGTATTTTTCTTATGTTTACTTCCCCCAAAAGGTCTGCCCTTCACTAACTTGTATCTGTGCAAAGTTTGTCACTAAAGAGTTGTTTAAACATCGATCTACTGAAGGGGGAGATGTCTGTACACTTCCCTGAAAAGATTCAAACGTATCCCAGGCATGCTTGTGTGTCACTTATCAGTAAACCAACCGCTATCTAATATGCAGGAGCCAGCAAAGAAACCTGAAACCTCCAGCCCCGAGCAGATTGTCAATACAGAGAATAAAAAAACACTGTCATCGTAGCTGTTTGACACTGCCAGTTACAAGCTCACAAGCTAACAAACATCATAATCAAATAAAAGATACCAACTACACTTATCATTTTCATATGGCTGCTAGTTGGCAACTGCCTTGCCACCTCCTGTGTGAACTTGACATGGGGCTCAAACATGAAATAAACAACCTATGACTGAATCTCTCCGATGTTGCTAGCCATCATTATGTGCGCTGCTTGTTTACCGGTCGACCTAAGGTAGATGCTGAAGTGTAGTCACCGCACGGAAAAGAAGCGGTAGCGGATAGGGTGAGGCCTGATTCAGAATTCCTCAATGAGGGTGAAATTGTAGCTGTGCTTCCAGCCCTTTTCAGAATTTCTTTTTTAACTTTTTATGTGTGAAAACCATTTTAAACCAAATATGACTCCTAGCAGAGTATGTTTGTATACTTAAAACATCTGAAGGAGAACTTTAATGAATGTTTAAAAGGTCTTACAATGTCTTATTTGCATTATTTACTCTAAAGAATGTCATACAGTAATAGTGTTTTTCATCCTGTGAATTTAGACCAAATCATTATTTTCTCCTCTGTTTTATTTAGCCCATCCATAAGGACTTACTAGTATACATTGACAACTGCTCTTGCTGTGTTACAGTACTGTAGTTAGAGCTGAACTCTCTCAATTCTCTGTCCACCCACCAGTTATTGCGGTGGGGGAGTTCGCAGGATGACAGAGCAGCAAGCGCTGGAACGTGCGTCTGACCAAGAGAGAGCTTTTGCCTGAGTCTACGACAGTCCATCTGAAAGAGCCACTCTGAATCTTGAGACTTAGAATTTTTTCCTGCTCTTCAACATTAAAAAGTACATATAGTATATACTCACTGGGCTAACAATAGCTTGAAAATATTTTAACATTGACCTAACTGGAAATTGTCATTTAGAATAAATCTGCATTGTAATACAGCAAAACATTCTTTCCCTGTCTAATTAAAAAGAAAAATCTGAATAAATTAGCATGGAAATAATGTAAATTGTGTTTCATGGCCCTAACATTCATAAGATGTAAATGTCAAATACCACTTATGGGAGAGTTTGGGTAGATGGGTTTTATCTTAGTTGAACTTTTGTAGCATGTTGATGTTTTACTACATGGTGATAAGGAATAACAAAATACAGAAAGAAATGTACACAAATATGTAGATATTCATGCATAGATATAGAAAATATTCAAGAGTCACATTTTTATACACATTGTATCCCAACATGTTATGTAAAACCATGTAATAAAATAAAATAAAATAATAATAATAATAATAATAATAATAATAATAATAATAATAATAAAAGCAATTAAAGGAGTGAGCTCAGTGTCTCTTTTTGCTTCCTGTATTTTAAAACATTGCATAAACAATAAGCCTTTGTTGTGCCTTCTTGACCGATGCTGTGGTATTGGCACTGTGGTATTGGCACTTTATCAGTTAGAGTTATGAGTAAGGGAATTTGTCCCTCACTATAAAAAGGAGATGTGCATGTACCAACCAACAGAGATTGGCAGTACCTGTGTATCTTACATTGCTTGGTTAGGCCTCTTTGATAACAGCTTTTTGACTTTCAAACTCAGTTTGTGGTAAAAGAAAGAAGAAGTAAGTATTTAATTCATTCATTTATTCTGAGTATTAGTGTACATTGAAATAAGTGTATTTAAACAGTAATTTCACTTTTTGTAAAATCCATGACACAGGCAGCCTACATATCTGTGGTGTGTTTGGTTTTTCAGGATGAAGTGCATCACGCTCTTTCTTGTGTTGTCGCTGGTCGTCCTCATGGCTGAACCCGGGGAATGTATTTGGGGGATGCTTTTAAATGGAGCCCTTCACGGTACTGTCATTAAATCAATTGGCCTTTTTAATGATAATGATGATTATTGATGATTATGTTTTTTCTGGTAACTAATGATATTGTTGACGTGACGCAGTTGGAAATGTTCAGGTGTAACTAATCATCATATAGATGTATGACTGTACACATGGATATACAATACTGAAAACTCTCAAATGTCTAAAGATTCTAAATCCGCTTTACCTATTTTTTGATCAGCTGTTTTTCTTTAAGTTTGGCTCTTTTTTGTTAAATATAAAAAAACGTGTTTTTTTCATAAAAAAATTACATTCTCTAAAGAAAGGTATTGCTATTACTTGTTATACTTTGCTTTATTATTAATACCAGAACTCAGGTATGATTTTGGCACTATTATAAAGTCATATGTAAGTAAGTAAGTACTTAATGTAAGAGAATGCAGATTAACTTAATTTATGTTTAAAATGTCTTCTGATTAATAACTTAATGCAAATATTACACAGAATATTGAGAATAATGTACCGTTTGTTTTATTTTCTCGTTTGTTTTATTTAGTCGGCAAGGCGATCCATGGGTGAGGATACTTTTATAATAATTCACAACTTCTCTTGTTGCGTTAGTTGTTATATTAAGGGCCACATGTGAAAAAATGTACTTGAGTTCTGAGTTTAAAGACAGAATTCTGACTTTTTTCTCAGAATTCTGACTTTAACCTTAGAATAACCTGAATTCATTCAGAATTCTGGGATTAAAGAATTCTGACTTTAAACTCAAAACTCAAAAAATCTTTTCACATGTGGCCCTAATCCTCTTCTGTATATTCTTGAGCTGATCAACTCTCTAAATCTTCTCCCCACCCACCAGTCTTTTCACCAAGCCACCCACTGCGGCTCAACAGAAAGAGCTGGACCAACTGTTTGAGCGAGAGAGAGCTTTTGCCTGATTCTATGATGGTCCATCTGAATAAGCAACTCTGAAACTTTGTTTTAAATGAATAATGTTTCTTGCTCTTTAACATAAAATAAATATTGCCTCACTGCCATTGCTTAAAAATATTTTGACATTGACATAATGGATTTTGCAAAAATGATTAAAAATGTTAAATAAATCTGCAATGTTGTCTTATTTAAAGGAAACATGAATGAATTAGTTTGGAAATGATGTGAATTTGTCACCTATGTGTATAAAGTAGTTGACTTTTTTTTTGCACTTTGACATGATGAAAAGGATTACAGAATACAGAATATACAGAATAAGGATACAGAAGAAAAAAAACTTTCTTGGAACACAGAAAGTACATAGTGCTATTAGAGTGCAAACACTACATCAGGAGGCTACAGTGCTATTTTAATTATGTGTAATGTTGTTCACAACAAGCTTCACAACTGTAGAGGGTGTTCATAGTACTATCAGAGAAGTCCTAAGTCATGATATTAAATTCACCTGACAGATACGCTTTAAACATCTTAATGGCAACAAGTAAAAGGCCATAACAAGGCGATGGCTCTGCAAGGCACCTCCCACTATTGACCAATGGGTGGTTATAATAAAAAACAATCAATGTATGGAACATATGGCATTCAGTCGAAGACTGCAAAAGTACAAAGGTGATGCCTTCTGGGAAAAATGGGACACATATCTCACACAAAGAGGTGATAACTTTCCTTTCTCCAATTAGTATTTTCTATTGGTGTACCTATTAATTGCTAGGGTACTGTCTATTTCTGTTTGCAAAAAATAAAAAGGCACAGAGATTGACATCATTCTTAGGCCTCAAACTTTTGTCTGGAGTGTGTTTTGGTGTTCCTTGGTCGTTGTTATGGCTCAAGACACTGAACCCAGTGCAATGCAAAACATGCATGAACAAATGTAGTACCAGAGTCAACCTTAAACAAAGTTAATTCAGACTTGATGATTCCAGGTGTTTTCACCTTATTTTCACAATTGTTCCACCAAGCAAAATATGCTTTGTCTGTGTGGACTATAGATTATTTGTGTAACCTTGTGTTCACTAGCAATAACAATAATATAATAGCCATTTACATTACAGTTTATTAAGTTTGCAAAGTCTCCTCATAGATGAAAGTTGAAATTTGAGTCCAACCACTTTCTCTGAGATTAGAAACAAAAAATTTGACCAATATCTACTGAACATGAAAAAGGGGCAATAAATGACACAGCACTGTTAAGTGCCATACTAGTATGCCCCACCCACAACTGATCTGTATTTTGCAACTGTTGGGTACAAAAATTACCATCAGCTGTAGATCCCACAAATGCCAACTTTGCTCTCTTTAACAACAGTCTTGAATCAGTCTGCGGGCAGGTAAAAAGCTTATATTTTATCTTCATTTTTAATTGATTTAATGCAAAGTCATAATGTGGATTCACACTTTAGATATATTATGACATGTGTTGATCCAGTCCAGTTTATTGTCTATGCGTACTCCCAGGTATTTGTAGTCCTCCGCTATGTCCACGCCGACACCTTGGATGGGTTCAACGGTGCCTTCCTCCTTCTCAAGTCCACTACCAGCTCTTTTGTCTTTGTCACATTGAGCTGCAAATAATTGTCCTCGCACCATGTAACAAAGTTCTCCACCACAGCCCTGTGCTTTTGATTGCTGAAGGAATTGACTACTGGACAGCTAGCTATTAAGTTAAGTACTTACTTTATTTGGGGTTTTTGCTACTGCTTCTACTGTTCTACTTTCTTACTGTAATTGGTTTTGTTGTTGAGCATAGTTAGTGGTTTTTGTTAAAGTGAAACTGGTTAGTGTGAAGTGTGACTTTGGGAGTGGGGCCTAACAACTCCCAGGTGCTTTGACTGATTAGCGAGGGTGTGGCCTCCCACCGGTAGCCAACACCAGTCCCCTCTTTGTATTTAATATTGGCATTTGCGTGAGGCGGCAGCTTCAGCGGACGAAGACTCGGAGGACAAAGACAAAGGAGTCTTCGCGGGAGGCTAAGTGGGAAGGTAAGTAGGGTGATACCTCAAATCCCACCTACATTGCTTGGTGTCCTTATCCGGAAATGTGCTGCTTCTCCATTCCTGTCCGCGTGTCCTCTCGGAGATACTACAAACCACGCATTAGCTCGCAAGACTTCCGCAACCCCACCACTCTTACCTATCCCACCCTTTCCACACACACACAACACCTTGTTGCAGGTGGCCTGTGGAACTGCCAGTCTGCCACTCGCAAGACTGAGTTCATCTCTGGCTTTGCAACCCTGCAATCCCTTGACTTCCTCGCTCTCACAGAGACCTGGATTACACCAACCAACACATCCACCCCTGCTGCTCTCTCTTCTGCCTACTCTTTCACCCACACACCCAGACCCACTGGGAGAGGTGGAGGTACAGGCCTACTCATCAACCCCAAATGGAGATTTTCTCTCTACCAACTGCCAGAGTTCACTCCTCTCTCTTTTGAACTTCATGCTGTCACCATAACTCATCCGGTACAACTAGTCATCATTGTTATCTACCGCCCACCAGGTCCTCTGGGGGAGTTTTTGGAGGAGCTGGATGTCCTTCTTTCAAACATCCCTGAAACTGGTCCTCCGCTGGTACTTCTGGGAGACTTCAACATCCAGACAGAGAAGTCAGCTGCCTTTCTGCACCTTCTCTCTTCTTTTGCCCTCTCACTCTCTCCCTCACCACCCACTCACAAAGCTGGTAACCACCTAGATCTCATATTCACTAGAAACTGCTCTACATCCAACCTCACTGTCACTCCACTCCATATCTCAGACCATTTCTTCATCTCATACTCTCTCCCACTCTCCCAAGCTCACAACCATATCTCAAGAGACACCGTACCTGTCCGCCGTAATATTCGTTCACTCTCTGCATCTTCTCTGGCGGCATGTGCTCTATCTACCCTCCCTCCATCTGACTCTTTCTTACTCATGCCTCCCAACGCTGCCGCAGACACTCTACTCTCTACTCTATCCTCCTCTCTCGACTCTCTCTGCCCTCTTACTTCATGACCGGCTCGTAAGTCCACCCCAGCTCCATGGTTATCTGACTCGGTACGTGCTGAAAGATCAACTATACGGGCAGCAGAAAGGAAATGGCGGAAATCTAAACACCCAGATGATCTGCTTACTTATCAGTCTCTTCTTTCCTCCTTCGCTGCCTCTATTTCTGCAGCAAAAAGCTCCTTTATCAAACCAATTGACCAATTGACTCACCGTGAACCATCACCTTATCGTGGTGGAGAGGTTTGTGTGTCTCTGTGAACCTGAGGGCTGTGTTGTCTGGAGCTTTGTGCTCCTGGTAGGGTCTCCCAAGGCAAAGTGGTCTCAGGTGAGGGGCCAGACAAAGAATGGTTCAAAAACCCCAATGAAAAAGCTAAGCAGAGATGGAGTGACCCTGCCCGGAGGAAGCCCGGGGCCCCCGTCTGGAGCCAGGCCCAGACGGCGGGCTCGTCGGCGAGCGCCTGGTGGCCGGGTTTGCCACGGAGCCCGGCCGGGCACAGCCCGAACAAGCTACGTGGCAACTCCCTCTCCATCCCATGGGCCCACCACCTGTGGGAGGAACCGTTGGGGTCGGGTCCGATGCCACATGGGTGGCAGTGAAGGTCAGGGGCCTCGACGGACCAGACCCGGGCGGCAGACGCTGGCTCTGGGGGCGTGGAACGTCACCTCTGTGGGGGAAGGAGCCGGAACTGGTGCGGGAGGTGGAGCGCTACCGTTAGATCTGGTGGGGCTTACCTCTCACGCACAGTCTTGGTTCTGGAACCATACTCCTGGATAGGGGTTGGACTCTTTTCTTCTCCGGAGTTGCCCAGGGTGTGAGGCGCCGGGCGGGTGTGGGGATACTCACAAGCCCCGGCTGGCGCCGCTGTGTTGGAGTTTACCCCGTGGACGAGAGGGTCGCCTCCCTCGCCTGCGGGTTGTGGGGGGAAAACTCTGACTGTTGTTTGTGCATATGCACCAAACAGGAGTTCGGAGTATTCGGCCTTCTTGGAGACCTTGACTGAGTCCTGCATGGGGCTCCAGTGGGGGACTCCATTGTTCTGCTGGGGGACTTCAACGCACACGTGGGCAATGATGGAGACACCTGGAGGCGTGATTGGGAGGAACGGCCTCCTGATCTAAACCAGAGTGGTTGTTTGTTGTTGGACTTCTGTGCTAGTCATGGATTGTCTATAACGAACACCATGTTCGAACATAGGGATGCTCATAAGTGTACCTGGTACCAGAGCACCCTAGGCCGAAGGTCAATGATCGATTTCATAATCGTTTCATCTGATCTGAGGCCGTATGTTTTGGACACTCGGGTGAAGAGAGGGGCAGAGCTGTCAACCGATCACCATCTGGTGGTGAGTTGGGTCAGAGGGTGGGGGAAGACTCTGGACAGACCTGGTAAGCCCAAACGTGTAGTGCGGGTAAATTGGGAACGTCTGGAGGAGGCCCCTGTCCAACAGACTTTCAACTCACACCTCCGGCGGAGCTTTTCGTGCATCCCTGTGGAGGCTGGGGGCATTGAACCCGAGTGGACAATGTTCAAAGTTTCCATTGCTGAAGCTGCGGCGAGGAGCTGTGGTCTTAGGGTCTTAGGTGCCTCAAGGGGCGGTAACCCACGAACACCGTGGTGGACACCGTGGTCAGGGAAGCCGTCCGACTGAAGAAGGAGTCTTTCCGGGATATGTTATCCCGGAGGACTCCGGAGGCAGTTGCAGGGTACCGAAGGGCCCGAAGGGCTGCAGCCTCTGCCATGAAAGAGGCAAAGCAGCAGGTGTGGGAGAAGTTTGGAGAAGACATGGAGAAGGACTTTCGGTCGGCACCAAAGTGCTTCTGGAAAACTGTTCGCCACCTCAGGAGGGGGGGGGGAACCATCCAAGCTGTGTACAGTAAGGATGGGACACTGTTGACCTCAACTGAGGAGGTAATAGGGCGGTGGAAGGAGCACTTTGAGGAACTCCTGAATCTGACTAATACGCCCTCTATGTTAGAGGCAGAGCTGGAGGATAATGGGGGATTGTCGCCGATTTCCCAGGCGGAAGTCACTGATGTAGTCAAACAACTACACAGTGGCAAAGCCCCGGGATTGATGAGATCCGTCCAGAAATGCTCAAGGCTCTGGGTGTGGAGGGGCTGTCCTGGTTGACACGCCTTTTCAACATTGCGTGGAAGTCTGGGACGGTGCCAAAGGAGTGGCAGACTGGGGTGGTGGTTCCCCTTTTTAAAAGGGGGACCAGAGGGTGTGTGCCAATTATAGGGGTATCACACTTCTCAGCCTCCCTGGTAAAGTCTACTCCAAGGTGCTGGAAAGGAGGGTTCGGCCGATAGTCGAACCTCGGGTTGAGGAGGAACAATGCGGATTCCGTCCTGGTCGTGGAACAACGGACCAGCTCTTCACTCTCGCAAGGATCCTGGAGGGAGCCTGGGAGTATGCCCAACCGGGTCTACATGTGTTTTGTGGATTTGGAGAAGGCGTATGACCGGGTCCCCCGGGAGATACTGTGGGAGGTGCTGCGGGAGTATGGGGTGAGGGGTCTCTTCTCAGGGCCATCCAATCTCTGTACAACCAAAGCGAGAGCTGTGTCCGGGTTCTCGGTAGTAAGTCGGACTCGTTTCAGGTGAGGGTTGGCCTCCGCCAGGGCTGCGCTTTGTCACCAATCCTGTTTGTAGTATTTATGGACAGGATATCGAGGCGTAGTCGGGGTGGGGAGGGGTTGCAGTTTGGTGGGCTGGGGATCTCATCGCTGCTCTTTGCAGATGATGTGGTCCTGATGGCATCATCGGCCTGCGACCTTCAGCACTCACTGGATCGGTTCGCAACCGAGTGTGAAGCGGTTGGGATGAGGATCAGCACCTCTAAATCTGAGGCCATGGTTCTCAGCAGGAAACCGATGGAATGCCTTCTCCAGGTAGGGAATGAGTCCTTACCCCAAGTGAAGGAGTTCAAGTACCTTGGGGTTGTGTTCGTGAGTGAGGGGACAATGGAGCGGGAGCGGTATTGCATTCAATCTATCGCACCGTTGTGACGAAAAGAGAGCTTAGCCAGAAGGCAAAGCTCTCGATCTACCGGTCAGTTTTCGTTCCTACCCTCACCTATGGTCATGAAGGATGGGTCATGACCGAAAGAACGAGATCCAGGGTACAAGCGGCTGAAATGGGTTTCCTCAGGAGGGTGGCTGGCGTCTCCCTTAGAGATAGGGTGAGAAGCTCAGTCATCCGTGAGGAGCTCGGAGTAGAGCCGCTGCTCCTTTGTGTCGAAAGGAGCCAGTTGAGGTGGTTCGGGCATCTGGTAAGGATGCCCCCTGGGCGCCTCCCGAGGGAGGTGTTCCAGGCACGTCCAGCTGGGAGGAGGCCTCGGGGAAGACCCAGGACTAGGTGGAGGGATTATATCTCCAACCTGGCCTGGGAACGCCTCGGGATCCCCCAGTCGGAGCTGGTTAATGTTGCTCGGGAAAGGGAAGTTTGGGGTCCCCTGCTGGAGCTGCTCCCCCCGCGACCCGACACCGGATAAGCGGACGAAGATGGATGGATGGATGGATGGACCAATTGAATCCTCCTACTCAAACCCCAAAAAACTTTTCTCCATTTTCTCTAACCTGCTAGATTCCCCCAGTCCACCTCCTCCCTCCTCCCTTCTACCAATCCACTTTGTCAACTACTTTGTAAAAAAGATAGATGACATACGCTCTTCATTCTCCAAAACACCTTCTGAAATCACCTTACCATCCATCACATCTAGTACTCTATCCTCTTTCACCCCTCTATCTCCAAATCAAATTCTTACTTTGATTACCTCTGCCCGCCCAACCACCTGCCCCCTGGATCCTATCCCTTCTCACCTTCTCCAGTCCATTGCTCCTGACCTTCTTCCTTTCCTCACCCATCTCATTGTCAACTGGCTGTTTCCCCACTGCCCTCAAAGAGGCAAGAGTGACCCCACTACTCAAAAAACCAACACTTGACTCATCTGATGTAAATAACTATAGACCCGTCTCCCTTCTTCCCTTTCTATCTAAAACTCTTGAGCGTGCCATTTATAATCAACTCTCTATTTATCTCAACCAGAACAACCTTCTCAATCCCCACCAGTCTGGCTTCAAGGCTGATCACTCAACAGAAACCGCCCTCCTTGCTGTCACTGAGCAGCTTCACATTGCTAAAACAACCTCTCTCTCTTCCATCATCATCCTTCTGGACCTTTCTGCTGCCTTCGACACAGTGAACCACCAGATCCTCATTTCGACATTCCAGAATCTGGGTGTCTCAGGCTCTGCGCTCTCATTGCTCACATCTTACCTGTCAGACCGAACCTACCGGGTAACTTGGAGAGGATCTAGCTCAGAGCCTTGTCCACTCAAAACTGGGGTTCCTCAGGGATCAGTCCTGGGTCCCCTCCTCTTCTCTCTGTATACCAACTCCCTCGGGTCTGTCATTCAGTCGCACGGCTTTTCTTATCACAGCTAGAGTCTGACACTCAATTAGCAGCACGTATCTCGGTCTGTCTAACTGACATCTCTTCTTGGATGTCCACTAATCATCTGAAACTCAACCTTGAGAAGACTGAGCTCCTTTTCCTTCCAGGGAAGGGCTCTCCTACCCAGGACCTGACTATAACAATCGACAACTCTGTGGTAGTCCCCACCCAGACTGCTAGAAACCTGGGTGTGACACTTGACGACCAACTCTCCTTCACTGCCAACATTGCTGCAACCACCCGATCGTGCAGATACATGCTGCATAACATCAGAAGGATACGTCCCCTTCTAACGCAGAAGGCGGCTCAGGTTCTGGTTCAGGCTCTAGTCATCTCACGTCTAGACTACTGCAACTCCCTCCTGATTGGCCTGCCTGCATGTGCCATCCGACCCCTGCAGCTCATTCAGAACGCAGCAGCTAGACTTGTCTTCAACCTCCCCAAGTTCTCTCACACTACACCGCTCCTCCGCTCTCTTCACTGGCTACCAGTGGCTGCCCGCATCCGCTTCAAGACACTAGTACTTACATACAGGGCCACGAACGGATCAGCCCCAGCTTACATCCAGGACATGGTCAAACCATATACCCCAACCTGCTCACTTCGCTCTGCATCAGCGAAACTGCTTGCTGCCCCCTCACAGCGAGGGAGAACTAATCACTCAACCAAATCCCGACTGCTCACTGTCCTGGCTCCTAAATGGTGGAACGAGCTCCCCATCGACATCAGGATGGCTGAAAGCCTACCCATCTTCCACCGAAGGCTATAAACACATCTCTTCCGACTACACCTCGGATAATATAAAAAAAACAAAAAACTCTTGAACCTGCACTTTTATACGTTTCTTTGTAGCTTTGCTTATTTAAAGCTAATGTACTTGCACTTACTACTTGTTGTCTAGAGTTTGGTCCTTCTCAGTTGAATGCACTTAATTGTAAGTCGCTTTGAATAAAAGCGTCAGCTAAATGACATGTAATGTAATGTAATGTAAAGCCCTAATCATAAGGTAGTTGACCTTTTGTAGCATTTTGATGCGTCTCTTTATGGTGATAGGGAATAACAAAATACAGAAAGAAGTATAATATGTAGATATGCATGAATACATATAGAAAATATTTTTAAACATTTATAAAAAATTTATATATTAAACAGTCACATTTGTATATACATTGTATCCAAACATGTTCTATAAAATCATATAATAAAATGACAATAGTATAATGAAGTAGTAGTAGTAGTAGTGAAAGGAATGAGATCAGGGTCTGTTTTACCTTCCTTTATTGCAAAACACCAATGAGTAAGGGAATTTATCCCTCGCTATAAAAAGTGACATGCATTAACACACAGAGAATGACTCTACGTACTTGCTCCATAAGCCATCTTTGATAACAGCTTTTTGACTTTCACACTTAGTGAAAGAAGTAAGTATCTCATCTTCATTCATTTATGCTGATAATTATATAATTGTACATACTACTGTATAATTTCACTTTTTGTCAAATTCGGGACCCAGGGCCATCTACACATTTGAGGTTTGTTTGATTCCTTTTTTTCAGGATGAAGTGCATCGCGCTCTTTCTTGTGTTGTCGCTGGTCGTTCTCATGGCTGAACCTGGAGAGTGTATTTGGGGAATGCTTTTTAAAGGAGTCTTTCACGGTACTGCCATTAAATCAATTGGCCTTCTAATGATAATAAGGATTAAGGAGTTTTTTCTGGTAACTAATGATATTCTTGACGTGACGCAGTTGGAAATGCTCAGGTGTAACTAATCATCAGATCCATGAATGAACGTAAAACACGTACATAAAGAATATTGTAAACTGTCAAATATCTAAAGATTCTTTGTCTGGTTTACTTAGGTTGCTTTCACACCTATATCTCGTTTGGTCTGTTTTAAAACGAACCGCAGAGCGTTTGGTCAGATAGTCTGGTTGGTTTGGGCTGGTGTGAAAGCTCATCTGAACTCTGAGCTCTAATGCGGATCAAACAACCAAACTCTGATGCGCTTGAAAACGCGTGTCTTGGTTTGCTTCCAAGTGAACCAAAGTTTGGTTCACATCAGGTGAGCATGCCATCCAACCCAAACACAAGAACCAAATAAAATGCATTTACTTGCCTGCAATTTCAGCTGTTTGTCAGCTGCTCACATTTTTCGCCTTCTTGGAAAACATTAGAAACACTAAAGCAGAACCAGAAAACCTAAGACGTTATAAATTTGGTGCTGCTCCATTATTTCTGAGACCAGAAGTGTCGGCGAGTTTTGGATATTCTGTCCAATAAACAAGCGACCATCTCGATCCATGACGTGTGTTTACAGTGTTTGGTGCGTTTGACAAAGTGCACTTTATAATCTATCTTTTTAATAAACTGGCTGTACACTTAGAAAGTTCTCAATGCTTCGGTTTACATGTAGGGACCCTCATTACACTACCGTTGAAGTGTGGTGCTATTTTGAGCCTTGTTAGTGGTATAAAATAGTGATTTACTCTCTGCCCCAAAAGCTAGCGTTAGCAGCTAACCACTGGTTTGCAGTAGCTTGCTTAAAGCTAGAGACGCATTCAATTAGCATGAAAACACATCCCAGAGAACGTACAACTCGGTACACGTTATTAACCCCTAGGTTCATTTTGCACCGGAATTGTCCTTTAAATAAAATATACTTTAGCTTTGAGTCTTGAACAGATGATTTGTGTTAAAACAAAGAAAATAAAGTGCATTTTTAGTAGTTTGGCTGTTTTTTTTATAAATTAAAAAGGCTTTTTTTTATAAAAACACGTTTATATTCCCCAAAGAAAGGTATTGCAAAAAAGTATAGTGTTGTTATCAATACAAGTATTCAGGTTATTCAATATTTTGGTAGGCCTACTATTATCAAGAAATGGTAGCTATATCAAACCATGTGTAGAAGACACACTACTGTATGTAAGAGTATGCAGAGTAACTTAATGGATGTTTAAATGGTCTTACAATGACTTAAGATAAATTACTCAAGGAAAAGTATTACAAAGAATATTGAGAATAATAACCCGTTTGTTTTATTTTCTCTTGTCCGTTTCATTAAGCCGGCCGAGCGATCCATGGGTAAGGATACGTGTATAATAATTCACAACTGCTCTTGTTGCGTTAGTTATATTCTTGAGCTGAACTCTCCCAATCTTCTCCCCACCCACCAGTTTTATCAAGAGGAGACATGGCGAGACCGAGGACCAAGCGCTGGAACGTGTGTTTGAGCGAGAGAGAGCTTTTGCCTGAGTCTGTGATGGTCCAACTAAATGAGCCACTCTGAAACTTTGTTTTGGATTAAAGAAATGCTTCTTGCTCTTTAACATGACAAAAAGAATTGCCTCACCACCATTCATCATGTAATTCTGAATAAATATGCTATCTGCAATGCAAAAAAAGTATTTTTCCTTGTCTTGTTTGAAGGAAACATCTGAATACATTAGTACGGAAATGATGGTAACTGTCTGTGTTATATGAGACACACATGAGATTTTTTTCTTTACTTTGTGGCCTGTGTGTATAAGGTAGTGACACTATTTAGCATTTTGACACAATGAAAAGGATTTTTAAAATACTGAAAAAATACAGTATATTGCCATATGTAGTAAAAAAATACACACATATCCGTGCATTTAAACAGTCACACTTGTATAAAAATTGGTATCCAAACATTTTATATAAAATAATTTAATAGAGTACTTTCTATTACACACGTTGGCCACAAAAAGTAATTGAAACATTATATACTGGTTCATCTGACCACAATAACTAAAAACTTTAACATTTTCTTCTAAACATTTCTCAGGTTAAGCTTATAGTTTAAAAAAATATGTAATGGGACTATCATTCCCAGGCGATACGTATTGCTGATTCTTACTTCTTGTGTTATGGACTGAACCTACTGTATAAACTTGAGGAGCCTGGTGAATGATGCAAGGTCTTAAATGGGCACACTGGGGCCTTCCCTCCTAATTAAGTGTATCATTTGATGCCAATGTTCACCAACCTCAATTCTGTCTCATTTAACGACAATGAAACACAAGAAAACAAGCAATCAGCATGCAATGCATGCGTTCAGCGCAGATCTACAATAGGTAAAGTTTTCGTGGTAAACAGAAAGTATATTCCTGTGACCATAATAACGAGGCCGTTTTATTAAGCATAGCGTGTGCAGTTTTATAGTAAACATTGTCAAACTGAACTAGTTAAGTTTAGGCAACAAAGATACTTTAGGTTTAGTTAAATATCAGGGATTGACTAAAGTTGAGACTGAAATTTGCTGTTTTATCTGATTCCTCTCCAATGTGTAGGCTTGTTCTTTGCCTTTTCCCCAACCAAACACAGTGACAGTTAACTACCACTTCAATATCCTGAATGTAGACAAAAATGTCCAGACAATTTAAAAATGGAGGGACAATAAACACTTGGATTTGACTAAACTTATGACTGAGAGTGATGATATGGTTCTGTGTGTAATCCACAAATATATTTCCAGCATGCATGCAAATCGCAGCAACAATTACGTAACATGGTTGAAAAAAAGTATTAGTGGTTGTTGCACAAGCACTAACACATAGAGTGACGGCTGAAAGTTTTTGATTCAGTCCAGTTTATTGTTGATGCGTACTCCCAGGTATTTGTAGTCCTCCGCTATGTCCACACCGACACCTCGGATGGGGTCAACGGTGCCTTTCTCCTTCTCAAGTCCACTACCAGCTCCTTTGTCTTTGTCACATTGAGCTGCAAATAATTGTCCTCGCACCATGTGACAAAGTTCTCCACCACAGCCCTAATCATAAGGTAGTTGACCTTTTGTAGCATTTTGATGTGTTACTTTATGGTGATAGGGAATAACAAAATACAGAAAGAAGTATAATATGTAGATATGCATGAATACATATAGAAAATATTTTTAAACATTTATAAAAAATTAAAATATTAAACAGTCACATTTGTATATACAATGTATCCAAACATGTTCTATAAAATCATATAATAAAATGACAATAGTATAATAATAAAGTGATGAAAGGAGTGAGATCAGGGTCTGTTTTACCTTCCTTTATTGCAAAAACACTAGCCTGGGTAAACCCTGATGGACTTCTGGCAAATTTCAGATTTGCTGGGTCTGGTGTCAACCAGGCTAGCAAAACAACAATGAGTAAGGGAATTTATCCCTTGCTATAAAAAGAGACATGCATTAACACACAGAGAATGACTCTACGTAACTGCTCCATAAGCCATCTTTGATAACAGCTTTTTGACTTTCACACTTAGTAAAAGAAGTAAGTATCTCATCTTCATTCATTTATGCTGAGAATTATATAATTGTACATACTACTGTATAATTTCACTTTTTGTCAAATTCGTGACCCAGGCAGTCTACACATTTGAGGTTTGTTTGATTCTTGTTTTTCAGGATGAAGTGCATCGCGCTCTTTCTTGTGTTGTCGCTGGTCGTCATCATGGCTGAACCTGGAGAGTGTATTTTGGGGCTGCTTATTAGTGGAGCCATTCACGGTACTGTCATTAAATCCATTGGCCTTCTAATGATAATGATGATTAAGGAGTTTTTTCTGGTAACTAATGATATTCTTGATGTGACGCAGTTGAAAATGCTCAGGTGTAACTAATCATCAGATCCATGAATGAACGTAAAACACATACATAAAGAATATTGAAAACTGTCAAATATCTAAAGATTCTTTGTCCGGTTTACTTAGGTTGCTTTCACACCTATACCTCGTTTGGTCTGTTTTAAAACGAACCGCAGAGCGTTTGGTTGGATAGTCTGGTTGGTTTGGGCTGGTGTGAAAGCTCATATTATCTCTGAGCTCTAATGCGGATCAAATAACCAAACTCTGATGCGCTTGAAATCGCGGGTCTTGGTTTGCTTCCAAGTGAACCAAAGTTTGGTTCACTTCAGGTGAGCATGCCATCCAACCCAAATACAAGAACCAAATAAAATGCATTTACTTGCCTGCAATTTCAGCTGTTTGTCAGCTGCTCACATTTTTCGCCTTTTTGGAAAACATTAGAAACACTAAAGCAGAACCAGAAAACCTAAGATGTTATAAATTTGGTGTTCCATTTTGGCTCCATTATTTCTTTTTTTTTTTTTAAGATTATTTTTTTGGGCATTTTAGGCCTTTAATTATAGGACAGCTGAAGAAGTGAAAGGGGAGAGAGAGGGGGAATGACATGCAGCAAGGGTCCGCAGGCCGGAATCGAACCCGGGTCCGCTGCGTCGAGGTGTAAACCTCTACACATGGCTGCCCGCTCTACCAACTGAGCTATCTGGGCGCCGGCTCCATTATTTCTGAGACCAGAAGTGTCGGCCATCTCGATCCATGACGTGTATTTACAGTGTTTGGTGCGTTTGACAAAGTGCACTTTATAATCTATCTTTTTAATAAACTGGCTGTACACTTACAAAGTTCTCAATGCTTCGGTTTACATGTAGGGACCCTCATTACACTACCGTTGAAGTGTGGTGCTATTTTGAGCCTTGTTAGTGGTATGAAATAGCGATTTACCCTCTGCCCCAAAAGCTAGCGTTAGCAGCTAACCACTGGTTTGCGGTATCTTGTTTAAAGCTAGACACATATTCAATTAGCATGAAAACACATCCCAGAGAACGTACTTCTCGGTACACGTGTTATTAATCCCTAGGTTCATTTTGCGCCGGAATTGTCCTTTAAATAAAACATACTTTTGCTTTGAGTCTTGAACAGATGATTTGTGTTAAAACAAAGAAAATAAAGGGCATTTATTAGTAGTTTGGCTGTTTTTAGATAAATTAAAAAGGCTTTTTAAAAAAACAAAAAAAAAACACATTTATATTCCCCAAAGACAAGTATTGCAAGTGTTGTTATCAATACAAGTATTCAAGTTATTCGATATTTTGGTAGGCCTACTATTATCAAGAAATGGTAGCTATATCAAACCATGTGTAGAAGACACACTACTGTATGTAAGAGTATGCAGAATAACTTAATGGATGTTTAAATGGTCTTACAATGACTTAAGATAAATTACTTAAGGAAAAGTATTACAAAGAATATAGAGAATAATAACCTGTTTGTTTTATTTTCTCTTGTCCGTTTCATTAAGCCGGCCAAGCAATCCATAGGTAAGGATACAGGTATAATAATTCACAACTGCTCTTGTTGCGTTAGTTGTTATATTCTTGAGCTGAACTCTCCCAATCTTCTCCCCACCCACCAGTCTTATCAGAAGCAGACATGGCGAGACCGAGGACCAAGCGCTGGAACGTGTGTTTGAGCGAGAGAGAGCTTTTGCCTGAGTCTGTGACGGTCCAACTAAATGAGCCACTCTGAAACTTTGTTTTGGATAAAAGAAATGCTTCTTGCTCTTTAACATGACAAAAAGAATTGCCTCATTGCCATTCATCATGTCATTTTGAATAAATATGCTATCTGCAATGCAAAAAAATATTTTTCCTTGTCTTCTTTGAAGGAAACATCTGAATAAATTAGTACGGAAATGATGGTAACTGTCTGTGTGTGTTATATGAGACGCATACTGAAAAAATACAGTTTATTGCCATATGTAGTAAAAAGATACACACGTATCCGTGCATTTAAACAGTCACACTTGTATAAAAATTGGTATCCAAACATAGTACTTTGTATTCCACACTTTGGCCACAAAAAGTAATTGACACTTTATATACTTGTTCATCCGACCACAATAACTAAAAACTTTAGCATTTTATTCTAAACATTTCTCAGGGTAGAGCTTATAGTTTAGAAAAATATGTAATGGGACTATCATTCCCAGGCGATACGTATTGCTGATTCTTACTTCTTGTGTTATGGACTGAACCTACTGTATAAACTTGAGGAGCCTGGTGAATGATGCAAGGTCTTAAATGGGCACACTGGGGCCTTCCCTCCTAATTAAGTGTATCATTTGATGCCAATGTTCACCAACCTCAATTCTGTCTCATTTAACGACAATGAAACACAAGAAAACAAGCAGTCAGCATGCAATGCATGCGTTCAGCGCAGATCTACAATAGGTAAAGTTTTTGTGGTAAACAGAAAGTACATTCCTGTGACCATAATAACGTGGCCGTTGTATTAAGCATAGCGTGTGCATTTTTATAGTAAACATTGTCAAACTGAACTAGTTAAGTTTAGGCAACAAAGATACTTTAGGTTTAGTTAAATATCAGGGATTGACTAAAGTTGAGACTGAAATTTGCTGTTTTATCTGATTCCTCTCCAATGTGTAGGCTTGTTCTTTGCCTTTTCCCCAACAAAACACAGTGACAGTTAACTATCACTTCAATATACTGAATGTACACAACAATGTCCAGACAATTTAAAAATGGAGGGACAATAAACACTTGGATTTGAGTTAACTTTTGACTGAGAGTGATCATATGGTTCTGTGTATTATCCACAAATATATTTCCAGCATGCATGCAAATCGCAGCAACAATTACGTAACATGGTTGAAAAAAAGTATTAGTGGTTGCACAAGCACTAACACATCTGCTGCATTCTCAAACATTTCCCAGTCCAGTAAGAGACTCCCCTGACCCTACCCCCAGACCTACTCTGAACTTCTTATTAGAAGAGACTGGGGAATTGAAACTTGAAAGTTAGACTTTCAACCAATAGACCCATAAAAATACAAGAATGTATAGTTATAGGAGAAATAAATGAGTCATAGCTTCAAATCGATCTTAATTCATTCAGTGTAAAAGTGAGGCGTATGTGGCAATGTGTAAATGAATGGGAATGCATTTTTTTTAAATTTAGTTTTGTTATATCTTCGTTATTATAATATAGTAATCGTTATTAATATGTAATATGTATATAACATACAGAAATTAATAATAATACATTTAATAAGATTCTCAGGGACCTAAGAACAAAATATGAATAAAATAGAATGTAAAAAAGGTATGTGTAATAAGCAAATGCTTCAACCTACACCTTTTCGGTCAGGATCGATTTTAAAGGAGTTTAAAAAGACACTGCATGAATTAAGGTGACACATTAAGGTGGTAAATTAAACTAAACTAAATTACCTACTGTTAGTTATTTTTTGTCAAACCAAAACTGACGCAATAATATGTCTTGTCAAATGAATGAGATTACAGAGTACATGAGAGTGCTCGAAGTGTACAGACGCATGTGAACTTTAAAACTTAAATTAAGTAAATAAGGTATCAGTTGGGAAGATGACTTCATGTTGTGTTAATACCACAGCATTTGTAGTGGATCGGTCACCATATTTCAACCTCTTAGAGTTACCTCCACTCTCACGTTTGTAAATTGAATCTAACTTCCTAACAAGCATTATGTTGAAACAGAGATAAAAGCCCAATTTATTGGAGTCTTTCAAGGAGTGCATGACCTTTTTTCTTGAAACACTAAATTATCCTGAATCTAATCCCTCACACTTTGCTTTAAAAACATAAAGAACTTAAAGATAATATTAACTCTTAAAAGATGTCTGTGGACTGGCTTCAGTTTCTGGTCGAGATTAGATCTACTGCAGGTATTGTGACACGAATAGGAAAAAAACACATGGACTCAACTCCATACTAGTAAATTATTTTTTCAAGTATTGCCTTAAAATGATCCAGGGTCCTTCATCTCCACAGTCAAATTCATAGAGGGCTGATGCAAATAATATATATGTATATTTTTTTAAATGAAAGCGAGTTCTATATTCAATATCTGAAAGCACTAAACTGCACAGATGATTATGACATGGACAACAAAACTATCAATTTGTTTTCTTTATTCAGCCACAATCTTGGTTACATGAGCTGTGAGTTAATACAATGCATTCTGAAGCCTCAATTCAGTGTTCAGTGTTTCCGTGTCAAACTACAGTTTAAGTTTCATCAAAGTGACTTTTTATTATTGTGTACAAGAACATTTTATGTCAAAGTTTTTTTTTTACAAGTGGTTATGGTTTACATGAATTTGGGTGACTTATTCAATGATGTATGATTGAATTATTTTCAGTCAACTAGACCAGATAACTACAAAACGGTTGCATTTTGCCTCAACAGTGAGATGTAACTGATCTAACACGCATCCAAATGAAAAGGAGAGGCAGAAACATTTAATTGGCAAAACTTCTACAATCCAGCAAAAAGTATTTTTAAAGAGGCTACTGGAAGAATTTACTGAAACTCACAAAAAGTGCGAGACAATTAAATAAATAAAGCTATCCTGTAATTAAAAAGTTATTAAGTTTAACCATTTCATTTTTCTTTAACATGCGCATTGTTTGGCTGTCAATGCTCTGATGACACTTCCCAAGGACAAAGTATGAGCATGGAAACCTTCAGTTTGATTTGGCAGGTTAGGAACCAAACCATTTTTAATGCATGTACAGAAAAAAAGGACCAACTGAATCTACAGGCCTCATTCTTTAAAGTTAACTGGTGAGAACGTAACACCAATAAACTGCAAAATATATTGTTGTAATTTAAACTTTAGACTAAATAAATTGTATGTAACCAAATTAAACTTTTGGATCTGTGCTCTTTTCTGGCTTGCCAAAACTAAATATACTGTAGGTGCGATTGAGCCCTTGCATAAAAGTTCTTATGGGTGTCTCTTGCTCAATTTTGTGTATTGCTGTCAAGCTGTTCATCAGCATCGACGTGTTGATTGTTGCTAAATGTTCTTGCATAATATGTGACTTGACATCTGATGAGAAAGTTTACTATTTCCCTTAATTGTTCTGTTTTTAAATGCATTAGTCATGCTGTTTTTTCACACCATTTTACTGACAAAAAAAAGAAGCTACATTTCTTCCTTTTCTAGAAACATCCACGCACCTTTAGTCAAAACGCGTCTTCAAAGTTATGGGGCACAACTCTCATTGCTGACATTTGAGCCACTTTAAGTAATACAGCTATTTAATGATATATAACAAATGTGTGATATTCATCAAAGAATGATTTTATTTTGTCATTGGTTGCAGTTTAATTTAACAATTTAACATAGATGTGCCATATTCTGTATGTACTGACCTGGTTATATTATATATGTATCTGTTTAGGTTGGCAACTGTAATAGATTTTGTGGTCGGATAGTAAATTGAAAAAACAACAATACCAACATGACAAACAATATATTAGATAGAGCAAAATGTCTGCTATGGATTGATCGCTCGACAAACACGACCCATGTGCACTTTTTTTTTTTTTTTTGTAATGGTTGAATCCCAAAACAGTTGGAAAAAATCCTAAAATGTATTCATTCTCACAATATGAAACAATTTTGAGTCTACAGTAATCATTTCTCACAGCTTGATAAACTAGGAAGTGACAGTGGAAGTTGAGATCAACACCTTGCCTCAACATCTGTGCCCAGAACTTAATCAAAAATGCAAAGAGAAACATATTTTCACTGAATATTGCACAAACAATGAAAATTATTTCAACCTTAGTTTAGCTTGAACATTTTGTTCTAAGCCTTTATTTCTATAGGACAGCTGAAGACATGAAAGGAGAGAGTGAGAGGGAGGGGGAATGACAGCAAAAGGCAAAGGGCCGCAGGGCAGAGTCAAACCTGCAGCCGCTGTGACAAGGAGTAAACCTCTATACATGGGCGCCTACTCTACAAGGTGAGCTACCCAGGCGCCCAAAGAAATGATTACTTAAAGGATACAGAGATTCACATCAATATTAGGCCTCACAACTGCTCATTTGTGCATTTTTTGGCCCAATGGTTAGCACTGTGGCCTCACAGCAAGAAAGTGCCAGGTTCGAAACCCTTGTTGTCCCGGAACTTTCTGTGTGGGGTTTGCATGTTCTCCTCATGTGTGCATGAGGTTTTCACCGGGTGCTCCGGTGTCCTCCACCACTAAAAACACGTTCCCCTCCCTTTGCCGAGCTGATGTGTGGTGAGCGTCTGGTGTTTTAAGGCTGCCGTGCATCGCCCGGGTGGGTGCTACACATTGGGGGTGGTAGAGAGTAGTCGCTGAGCCACTGACCAAGTGTCCGTATTTTACGAGTTGGGAGAGAGAACGGGTTGGTTTAGTTCAAATCTGCTGTTGGCTAGCCATTGATTGCTGAACCCCAAGTTGTTCCCGATGTGTGTATGGGATATCTGTAGATTTCTGCCAAATGATTGTAATGACTCAACCTCCACAGTCAGTCAACACAGCATGGTGCAAAACATGCATGAACATTTGAACAAATGTAGTACCACAGTCAATCTTAAACAAAGTTTAAGATCGACTAAATTAGCTTTGTCTGTGCGGGCTATGGATTATTTGTTTTACTGAGTATACACATACATTTTACATTTTTACATATACATTTTGTTCAGTTTGCAAAGTTTCCTCATAGATGGAAGTTGAATCTTGAGTCTAACCACGTCCCCACAGCTTGAAGAAGTCTTCAGATTAGAAACTTAAATTAGACCAACATCTACTGAGCATGAAAAAAGGTTTCCACCCACAAGCGATCGGTATTTCACTGTTAGGTACAAAAATTACAATCAGCCGTAGATCCCACAATTGCCAACTTCGCTCTCTTTGACATCAGTCTTTTGAATCTGACCATCAGTCTGCGGGCAGGTAATAAAAACTAATATTTCCTCTTCATTTTACTTGATTTAATCCAAAATCCTGATGCAGATTCACACTTTAGAACTATTATGACATGTATCCTTGTTAGATGAATTCATTAAGTGATCGAAGAGATATGTGACAGCTAAGAAATTATATTAGAAGATAAGAACAGTTTTTATCTCAAAAAAAAAACTTTGTACGAAATATGCATAGTGTACATAGTCAAATAAAATGTGTTTTTGCTTTTCAGGATGAAGTGTGTTATGATCTTTCTTGTGTTGACTCTGGTGGTCCTCATGGCCGAACCCGGGGAGTGTTTCTTTAAATCTTTGTGGAGAGGGGCCAAGGCCGTATTCAAAGGAGCCAGGGGGGGATGGAAAGGTAAATAAGTGTTCATATACTAATTCTTCTTTAGTCTGTCAACAACAATTTAGTATAGATCACGCATGAGTATATATCACATTTTCACCATTGACTGTATCGAGCTACAAGTTTCACCATATTCTGTGATTTTCTAAGTCTTTAATTTAGTCCTGACATCTCAGCTGTATTTGCTCCAAAGCACTAACTTCACCCTAAGTAAAGAGAGCATCATTATTGTACTAATTTCAAACATATTGAAATATCAATAAATTGACTGTCAATGACAACAAGATGTTGTGTGTGTTTAATTTTCATCTTTGTTTGTTTAGCCTACAGAACTCACCGTAAAATGCTCAAGATGGCTCGAGGGTAAGCATGTCTGACTACTCGTTAAAGTTGATATCAATGAGCCAAATTTAAAAAAGCCTCAAACCTAAAACATTGCAACCATTTAGAAAAAAATCTAAATCTTCATGACCTGCTGACAAATAATCAATTCAGCTTATGAATCTTATTTGTTGATTAAACATTTGTTCAACAAAATGTTAGACATTAGTAAAACATACCCATCACCTTTGTTTTTTTCCCACCAATTCAAAACTGAATAATATTAATTCACAACTATATAATAGAGAGTAAATCAGACTAATTTCAAAAGCTTCTGTCATTTGTATTTGGAAAAAGTATTGCAAAAGTTAGTCAATTTTTAAAATCTGTAATTCTCTTCTCTAGAAGAGTGCAGTACCAACAAAGAGGCAGAGCGGACAACGATCAACAAGAGCCAGATTTTGTGATCATTAACTGAGTCTGGTCATTCTGAAGAAATCATTTTTTTGCTACAGCTTTCTGCAAAAACAAACGTATGATTTAACAAACTGGCTGTCTCAAGTTTGTATCAAGCACTTGAGATGTAGTGACTTTTGGCACAGTGGCAATTGGTTTTGACAAATGGAAAATTGCTAAATATTGTAAACTGCTGAATAAAACTGCAATACAAAAACGTCATCTCTGCTTTGTGGTTTTATTAAAGTGAATAAGTTCCTCTTATGTTATTTCAAGATTGCCTTTTAAGTCCTAGGTACGGTAAATATTTATATGAATTCTGGTAGATAAAAAAAAGAAAGAAAAGTGGTTTAATCAGTTTATAAGATAATCACTGTTCCACTTGTGTCTCGTAAGCATGAGTCTTTGGGAATTTTTTTTAATTCAGGCAGGAAGTAAAGTTCATGTTGTCAATATTTGATTATACATTTTTTTATATATAAAATATATAATGCAAAAGACATAATTCACAACCACAATGATCCACAACAGTGACTCGGCACAAGTGGTTGAGAAAAGATTAGGGCTTCAACTAACGTTTTGTATTATTTTCTCTATATAAAGATTAATCATTGGGACTATAACACATCAAAAATATGTGAATTACCATTTCCAAGAACCCAAACTGACCATCAAATGAAAAGGACTGTCATCAAATGCCTTTTTTTTCCAAAAGCCAAAGATATTCAATGTACTATAAAGCAGCTGATTCTC
Organism: Perca flavescens; assembly: GCF_004354835.1. Taxonomy (NCBI): domain Eukaryota; kingdom Metazoa; phylum Chordata; class Actinopteri; order Perciformes; family Percidae; genus Perca; species Perca flavescens. The sequence continues at coordinate 25,674,155 of NC_041348.1, read as the reverse complement.
ACATTTAAGGAGCTGGAACCATCAAATGTTTGGCATTTTCATTTTCAAATCATTAATCAATTATCAAAAATAATTGCTGATACATTTTCTGTGATATCACTTAATGAAGTGATTGTTGTAGCTGAATGTTACAACTGTAGCACAGACTGAAAGCTGTGTACATCCACACAGGTGTTTTTAAACTGTTGTGGCTGATATAGAGCTGGGCGATACGGATAAAAAAATCAAATATCATGATATATATCGATGTCGATATTGTAGGGTTGAATATGGTGCTTTCACAAAATCTTAACACAATGAGAGTTTTAATAAATAATCACCAATAACATGGAAACGTACGCCGTAGCTACTATCACAAAATGTGAGCTACAGTAGGCTAATTGGCTCACATTCTGTGGACTGCATGCTAAAATGATCTGACCCCTGCAAGATACTCAATTTAATTGTCTAAATCAGACTGACAAAGTGTCACATAAACATAGGATACATTTATGCAACATACAAACATATAAAGATATACACTTTGGAATGCATTTTATGCACAGAACAGAGGGAGGTGGATTTGACCCTCCTGTTGTCCTCGGGTCAAATTTGACCCGTTTTCAAAGTTTTTATATCACACATTTGGGTTTATATCAACCAAATTGCCAAAGGACGGAAATAAACCGTAACGCAGCACAGACGCGCCCAGTGGAGAATCAGAGTAAAACTAGTGGTAACAAGTTGGTTCTAGTGGTGAAGATATTGGTGGTAATGGAAAAAAAGTGACAAAAACATTGAAAATAGCAAGGAATGCGTGGGACAAAAATGTCAAAACAGTGTCTAAAAAAGTGTTAATTTTGACCCGGGAGGACAACACAAGGGTTAAATCCTTTTAGGATTTATTAGCCAGTATGGACTGGAGAAACAGTTACAGTATGCAAAACCTGTTTTGATGTACATATGGGCAACTGACTATTGTTTTTAGACTTGAGAACCTATTCTTTATTGCTGCAGACTTGCAATTGTCAAATCACTTCAATTAGAGAAAGGTATTGATCCCGCCGCATTTCATACGTACCTGTATGTGTGACCGCCACATTCAGACTGTTTTTCAAATTTAAGTAATGCAAGTTGAATTAATTTTGAGGATGTCTTCTCCTAACAGAAGAAAACATCTGTAGTCTAACCACTTTCCCACGTCTCAAAAACCTTAAAATTGTAGAAGTGGGATTTTGAGATTAAATCAACATCTTGTCATCATCTGGATAATGTGATGTTGCAAATGTGAACTACAAGGTAACCAAATTCAAAACTTAGGCTGAGAAATTAATGAATAACAGATCTCTGTCCCTGACAGGCACCTCACAACTTAGGCAAAGTTCACATCACCTGTACATCTCACACTGCTCACTTTGCTCTCTCTGACACTTAATCTGTAAGGTAAGAAAATAAGATTTATTCGTCCTGTAACTTTAATGAATGCAAAGTCTTAGGAATATGTGATGGGCTCTGCCGCTGGATATATATCACGATTTGTTTTGTTGTTGGAGGAATTAATGTAGTGAATGAAGAGAACTGATTCTGGATGTGGCCACTGTGATGTGTCTTTGTTTTTTTTTTTAGGATGAAGTGTTTTGTGATCTTTCTGGTGCTGACACTGGTCATCTTCATGGCTGAACCCGTGGAGTGTAGGGGGTTTAAAGGGATTCCTTCCATTTGGAATATTGGGAAAAAAGCAATGAAAGGTAAATCACAAGTTAAATAAGTTACTTTAGACAGTCAGCTGAGGACAAGGCACTAGTATAAAACATGCAGTATGAAACATGCATAAAAAAAACTTGAAATACATTTTTGTTGTTAGTTATTTGGAGTTTGAAAAGCATAAGTGGAGACAGCCCATGCTAAACCAGCATTGACTTTTTGACCTTCTATAGCACATCTTCTTTCAGACTATTGGGAAAAAAACATCCAAAATACACATTTAGGAGTTTATTTTACTACACTTTGTCTAGAGGGGAGTTTGACTTAAAACATCTTTGTCCGTACAACTAAAATGTTTATTTCTATATGGAATAAAGCTGTGGAACAGATTGACTGCAGTATATCTGCATGACCTGAATCAATAAGTGCTACAGAAATATTGTTTTACAAGGTACAGGGAGGAAGAAGGATTTTGACCAGGTGTACTCACTGATTATTTAATTACTATTAATTACTACTTTTTTATGGTGGATGTTAGGGCAAGTCATTTTTTTTATGTCATTGCGATATCAACTTGCGCAATAAACTATTTGTTTCATTCGTTCAAAAAGCTACGTAATTCGTAGGCATTCTACGTTTATTTTTGCTGTAATTACTACATTGACTGCCGCTGTATAAGAATGAGGTGGTCGGGGTTATGGGTGGGTGTTAAAACACAGGACTTTCAAGCCAGGCAGCGCAGTTCGCTTCCCGGTGTAAACTATAGACTTTCACCCAGGAAATGTGTGTTCCTTAGGAGTGTTTTACTCCAAACCACAATCTTTTTCCTAATCTTAACTAATAGTTTTGGTGCCTAATCTTAACTTTGGTCGCAGCAAAATGTTTATATTTTGTGTATTAAATTGAACCGTAATATCCGCCGAAAATAGAGGCAGCTCGCGGTGCTCTGTACCCGGCTCAAAGTCACCCATTTTCGGCAAAACACATCTACTGACTGCCGCTGATATGACCGAGCTGTGACGGAGGTCCGTAGCCCGCGTCACGAAGCTCTGTAGCGGCTTAAACAACTAGCAACTGACGCTCGGCTTCATGGAGCTCGTAGCCAGCCGGCGGTCTCCTAGTTTCGTAGAATATCATACGTTTTGGTGTGCATTACATTATTTTTTTTTGTGCCTTTTATATGTTCACTTTCTTCAATAAATTCATGTTGGAAATGATAACCTTTATTAGCAGCAGAAATGCAGAACTACGTACACTTTAATATCTGTTTATTTATCACAAGTAATATCCTTATCACGATATTCAACAATGTTATCGCATATTGCCTATTTTCCTCATATTGTGCAGCCCGGATGTATACATACTGTATGTAAATATGTATGTTTTATGTTGGTGTGTGGGTATATAAATGTGTAGCAAAGTGTAAAAGATGTGTTAGGATAGGACATGATAAGTATATACAGGCATTTTTAAGATTATTAATGAGAAGTGGAGAAGGGGTAGGACTAAATAAGCTTATGCTTCTTCCTATTCCTTTTGTGACATGCCAAGTTAATATTGTTTTTGTTCTTTTAGCTTTTATTATATTATTTTTACATGTTTAAAATAAAGTCTTCATTCCATTCACTATATGTTTATACAGCAGCCTCCACTTGGGGCCCACAAGGGCAGTTATATATTTTACTTAAATTTTTTTAAATTGTACTAAATAATATGACATTGTTTTGATGTGACTTTATCCGTATCTCCTCGTCTGTTTAGGAACCAAACCTTACCGCCCGGTGCTGAAGTCGGCAGCAAAGTAAGGACTCATGACGAGTGTTTACTCTTATTTGGAATTACATTTTGTATTGATAGAATATTTTCACAAAAGTATATGATGTCTCCTTGAATGGGGAATTTTTCAGGATTTTACTAACTCAAATCTGTATCTTATTTCCTTCTTTGACTTAGGTTTGGGATAAAACAATACCTAGACCTAAAGTCACAACCTGAAGACTATCAGGGCTGAGAGTTCATGAAGATGATTGAGATGATGATTTAAGCTGCGCTGTAGTGGGGGAATCAATGCTGCCCTAAATATGACACTTAATGCTTTGAAACTCAAGAAACAACTGAATCAGCAAGCAAACTGTAGACTCCGGTTTGCAGGAGTCATGTAATGATCATTAGGCATCGGCTCCAAATGGTTTTCTGAAATGATATATTATATGATATTGCTACTGCAAACTGTGATGATGAATAAAACTGCAATACAAAAATATAGGGTATTTTTGGATTTATTACTTTAGTGAATACGAGGTATGCACCAAGGAGATACATCAGATTTGTATTGACACCGACACTCAGGGTATTCTTGGTGTTATTACTTCAGTGAATATGAAGTAGAACACACTGGATTGGTATCGACAACGATACTGACCCTATTACATAGCTCTGGTATTAGCAATAACATAACAGGTCCACATATAACAATTTCTTTGTCAATGTCATTAAAAACGTATGCTGTACTGTATACGTTATACTGTGATGTAAGGTTAAAGTTCTGTGGGTATTTTATTGGACATCAATTCAACATCCTTTCTCAAAAGCCTTATTGACACAACATTTTGCAGATAAAACAGATACAATTCTTCCTTTTCATGCACTGTCAGTCAATTCATGTACATAGTTACTACTGGTGGAATGTAACTAAGTACATGTACTTAAATTACTTTGCTGATATCTTGTACTTTACTTTAGTAATTCCATTTAATGCAATGCTTCTGTTCCACTAAATCTCAGAGGCAAATATTCAACTTTTTGCACTTTCTACATTTGTTTGACAGCTTTAGTTACTTTTCAGATGAACAGGTATTAAAACCATGTATCTCCAAATTTGGTGATTTTCAGTGTTTTTGATAAAGTGAAGAATGAAGTGTTTCTTTATGTGTTGAGCAAATATAGGACATATTGGATAGGATAAAACAACATAAGATAATTTTGCTAAATATCACATACATTATTAGTTTTACTATTTTGTATATCTGAATACAATTACATTTTCACCTACTATAAAGTCCAATGATGGACAAAACTATACACCTATACACTCCTGCCACTCAGCAAGCATTTAAATGTTGAAATGTACAGAGTTGGACATGCTATTTGATAAGCTACACCAATAATTACTCTACAAAAAGTAATCACTGAGAGCTAAATTCTTAAGGGAAATTAAGGAAAGCTTGTTATGCTGAAGGGTCTTAAAGTGCCCATATTATGAAAAAAACACTTTTTCTGGGATTTGGTGTGTTCTTTTGTGTCTCTGGTGCTTCCACACACATACAAACTTTGAAAAAAATCCATCCATGCTGTTTTGAGTGAGATAAGGTTTCTGAATGTGTCCTGCCTTCAGTCTCCTAATGAGCTGTTCAAAATTGGCTCGGACTGTGACGTCACAGTTAGCTCGTAGCTAACACTAGCATGCTCGTTCTCAATACGTCGTTCTTAATAGCAAAGCACTGCTACAACACACACAAGTTCACCATAATCTACAAAAGAACTACTTACATGTGCTACTTACAAGTCTCCCAGCTAATCCTGCCTTGTAACTGACCAAAGTTGGAGAAACAGGCTTTCTTTAACTGTCTCTAGAGTTAGCTAGCTGACATGATCTACATCTGAGCTACTGGGCATGTGCGAGTGCAATCAAAGATAGTACAGAAGAAGAAGATGAAAAGAGGTCTCACTCTGTAGCTAAAACAGAAACCAGGTGAAAAGAGGATCTGCAGCAGTGAGAGAGAGCTGTGCAGTACAACAAAAATATGTGTTTTTTGAAAATTAAACCATGTAAACCTATTCTGGTACAACCTTAAAATACAGTTATGATCCTGAAAATGAGCATAATATGGGCACTTTTATGTCATATGTTTTCCTTGAGTTAATGTTAAAAAAAAACATTTCCGGGGGGTCTCCTCACTACTTTAACCCCCAAAAAAGGACTGATTCCAGACAAGCTCTGTGAGCAGTGGCAGCCATTGCAGAATTCCCCTTTTTGAACCCAAAGTATGACGGGGTTCTTTTGAAACAATAATATATGCAGTGGAAGGTTTTTACATTTTTGCCATTTTAAACATTCAATGTCCAAAAGCTCTTTCCCAGGAAAGATCCACAACGGCGCTTGAAAAGTACTGGCCTTCTTTAAACAGATATAAAGATATAAAGAAAAACTGAGCTGCAGCTAAGACAAACACTACAAAACCTCCACCAACAGCTTAGCTATAGATAGATAGAATGAATGAATGAATATAGAATCACAAATGGCAGATTTTCACCTGAACAGACTCAGACTATGTCTGGACAATGCTGCCGTGCCTCAAAACACTAAAACAACATACCGAAATGGCTGCATGTTCTTGACACTCCACAAAGTCCGATCATAACTATAAAGATGGTCATATGATTCCATATAATCACTCCAACATGTATATACCAAACTGGTAATAGGATACGCTGAAAAACAGAGCATCAAATGATTCTGTATGTCTTTTTCCACCCAATTTTTGAGAGGACATGTATAATGCATATGAAAGGATATTTCCATTTTATGAATTTAATTTTATTAATTATATTAATTATCCTGCTCATACAATATTAAGATGCTCATATTCCTAATGAAGTCCAAGGGACCGAAAAGTTGTTACCTTAAATACAAATTTCAGCAATAAGTGAGACTGTGTGTAATGTTTCTGTCACATGTAATTGTAAGTCAGTTTGTGTTGAAAATGTTTGGATGTGTGCTGATGTCTTTTTAACTTTTGATATTTCTCTTTTAGTCCCTATCCCCATCCTTTAAGAGGCTTTGCCTTTGGACAGGTTACCATTGTAAAAAATAATTTGTTCTTTATGACTTGCCTGGTTAAATAAAAGGTTAAATAAATAAAATAAAGCTCTTCTATTTGTCTTATAAATTGTTGCTGAAAAGCGAGTCTTTCTCAAGAGTCTGTCTTTTTGGGCACTCCAAGTACCGGTACCATAACAGCATGAATAGATGCTCAAAATCCAAACAACGGGTCACTTGACCACAGTATTTTGTTGTGCTGCTGTTGCACAGTGCTGATGTCTTGTCTGTCTGTGCACTGGCAGTGTTCTCTTTTGGGAAGTTCTCACTGAAAATGGACATGTGGTCTAAAAGCGTGTCAAAAACTATTAATTGTGTGCTGGGTGATATCGAAATAATAAAATATCACAATATTTTTGACCAAATACATTGATGATGATATTGTAAGGTTGACTATTGGTGCTTTCATCAAATATTTACACAATGAGAGTTTTTATAACTAATCACCAGTAATCTGGATACAATGACTAAATGGGTAAAGGCAAATAATAAAACAGCTAGTAAGTCAGGTAAGTTCAGAAAATGACATGACTTTACTGTAATGCAGCATTTAACACCAGGAAAAGACAACACTAGTGTCATAACACGATATTACGACATCCAAGAAGATATCCAGCTTCATATATCAGTGTCAATATAATATCGATATATTGCCCAGTCCTAGGCTGATTAGTGAGGTGTAAGTTGGGTGCACCTTTGCTGGCAGTTACATGACGTCACCCAAGCTCTATAATAATAAGAATGATAAAAGGGTAAGGTGTCACACCTAGGGCTGGGCGCTAAATCGATTTGATCGATTAACTCAAATGTGTAGTTAACGTCGATTTGTTTAAATGAAAATCGATTTTCTTCTTAACATCCGCCGACGCTCCCCTCTGGGCTCCCGTTGCGCCGAATGGGCTCAGCCCTCCCCCCGCGAGTTTGCCATGAATCGGATTTTTGGGGAAAAAATCTGGGATTTTATTTTTAGGCCATATCACCCAGCCCTAGTCACACCCTAACAGATATACAGTAACAAACAACAGAAGGGTGAGGCAGGAGTATGTCAAGCACAGTTTGTAGATGTCCACACAGTCTTGATAAGAGGTCCAGTTAGGCATCATGTTCAAGTGAAAACACCTGTGAGGACTTTAACGTTGCACAATCACAGATAACTTTAGATGTCAACAAGTACCTTCCTCTCCAATTCAAATTTAAAAATGAATTCCTCCAGCCTGGGTTCAGGAGGCAGACACCGTCTCCACATTTAAGAGTACACTTAAAACTCTCCTCTTTGATAAAGCGTATAGTTAGGGAGTGAGGAGTTGGAACGTTCGCCTAGACTGGCGGGGGAGGGTGTATTGCTGCAGACACAGCACCCCTCCTCTTCTCTGCTTCTCTTCATAATCGTCAGATTTATCTACCAACCCTTATAGAGCTGGCTCAGGTTTGCCTTGCCTAATGCGGTTATAGGTCTAGATTTTCGGGGGACTTCCTTTGACACACTGAGCTCTTCTCTCCTTCCATCTGTGTGCATTCATGTCCCAGTAATGCTTGTTACTAACTTGGCTCAGTGGAGCTTATTCCCCAGAGTCCTTACATTTTCACGCCTTGTAGTTTTCCTTGGATTGAGGGGAGGGGGGGGGGGGGGGCACCTAAATCATGGTTGGAGCTGCCGCTGCTACACCCTGAACTGCTACAACTGTTATTTCTAGTCATAGTTCCACTGTTTTTATTGTTGCTAAAATTGTAACTGTTCATCATACCAACTGCTATAATTATTATGAATCATATTTCTCTACATCTGTATCAGTGTCTCTGTGTCCCAACTGGAACCAGCAGATGCCCGCCCACCAAGAGCCTGGGTCTGCCCAAGGTTTATGTCTAAAAGGAAGTTTTTCCTCGCCACTGTCCAAATGCTCTTGGGGTAATTGTTGGGTCTTTGTAAATTATAGTGTGGTCTAGACCTACTCTATCTGTAAAGTCTCTTGGGATAACTCTTGTTATGATTTGATACTATATATAGCTCTCTTTACGACAACACAGACACAGGTTGGTTCTTTGGAACGGGCGTTTATTGCTTTGCTCTTCTGTCCTTAATGCATCCACATCACGCCGTGATAACTACATGAATGAACACAGTAAGCACGTCCAATTAATTATACATTACTGAAGAAAATAAAGAACAAATTCCGCTTGGCGAGAATATAAACAAAGTTTCACATATAAGATAAAATACCTCGTTGGCTGCTTGTCTTGAAAACAGGTTCTTAAATCCTCGGAAAATCCTTCACAGTTCGCTTTGACCTCCGACAACAGTGAAACTCCAACTTAACATGTGCACACCTTAGGTTTCCTTTTGTCCATTAACAAATTCCGCAGCAGCGGAAACCACAACAGAGAACTTTAGTTCCGAGATAAACAAAAAACACAACGGACTAAAATCTAACTATTACATCACATTCATTTTAACCTTTACATTAACCCATTTCCTATTTATTTACTGTATGAGACTGAATATAAACTAAATTTACTATGAATTTTGCATTAATTATGCATCATAAACACAGCACATATTTAACAGCACTTACACTATAAATAAAACTGAAGAAAATTGAATTGAATTGGGGGGACATTCCATCCGGCCCCACAAAATGTTGGGTTTTGGCTCATTGAGTTTAGGTTTTTCTTATTTAGGTTTTGGCTGGGATCAACCCCATTTTTCTTTTGTTAGTTTCAACCCCATTTATTAGTTTCTTTGACCTTTGAGTTAACTGATCACAATTAAAAACAAAGTAGTTGCTGTAAAAAAACGTCTTGGCATCATTCATATGTTCCAGTCTCCTTTAGAGCATTTTAGAGAGGCCGTAACAACAGCAGCGCTACGAACCTATGATGACAACTTTTTTTTATCTTGAGCCAAGATGTATAAACTTTTGACATGACCAAATCCTTAAGAAAGAAATCCTGGAGCTATTGGAACTTGCAGTTAGGGATGTTTACCAACAGATTACCCAATTACCCACTGCTTGAAAAACATGACTTGACATCCTGAATATTTGTAGGTTTATCTCATCATCTTATCATCCCTCTACAGAAATGAACATTGCAAAATACAATGACTAGCACAATGCTGTGGCATGAGTTGCTTTATAAAGACACAAGTACTTCACAAATTGTACAGTAGGCACAGAGATTCACATCGCCTGTTGAATCTCACTTTGCTCTCTTTACGTGTCTTTTGGCTCAGACTATCAATCAGGTAAAACTTGTTTTCTTCTTCATTTAATACAAAGTCTTTGAGATATGTGATAAGCATCGACACCAAATGTATACTATGAGTTGTAGCCCTGCTATATTGTTGGATGAATTATTTTGTTGTTTGAGTGACAGGTGATGTGTTTTTGTTTTTCAGGATGAAGTGTGTTATGATATTTCTTGTGTTGACGCTGGTTGTCCTCATGGCCGAACCTGGGGAGTGTTTCTTTAAACGTCTGAAAGCCATGTGGAGAGGTGCAAAACAAGCATCAAGAGGTAAACTCAAATTGTGTGTCCAGTGACAATAAATAGGTAGATTTATGATATATGCTGACAGACAAAAAGTACTAGAATAGAAAACAAGCGATATATCCACAGAATGTACTATATGTCTTAATAAATCACCAATGTTTTGTGCATAATGTATCCCAGTATGTATTGATTTAGATAATTATTTGTGTTGTTTAGCATTGTTGTTAATTAGCAGGTCAAATATGTCAATACATCTTGGTTAAACATGGCTGAAACAAAGCTATTTTGATTACGTAGTTATCGTTATTCAAATGCTGTTAAAACTACAGTCATATGAACTGTAACCAAGTTTTTCACTTCTCAGCAACAATAAACCCAGTTTTACCCTTGCTATTTAGACAATATTTGATTTACCTGTCACCAAAGCAATGTTTTGTTGGCCAAAGTCAATTCCACGGTAGATATGGACATGCTGGGCATCCGGGGGACCGGGAGGAGCTGTAGTATGTGAATCAGCTTTAAAATTCAATGGGCAGCCATATTTGGCCATTTGGATAAATAAAATCAAGGCACTGTGGCACAAACATTATTCTTTATTTTACAACCATAACATGGGATTCTCGATCCACAATTGTCGGTAAAATAAATAGAAAAGGAAATTGTGTATTGATTAAGAATAATAGGGGATACGAATCACAATTCTTTAGAAAATTAATTTCTTCTTCCCACACTTACAGCATTTAATTTGCTAACAAAAAAGGTGGTGTACTCTGTGTGTGAGTGTGAGGTGTAACCCACCAACTGCAAACAAAAAGTCAGGCATAGCAAAGGAGGGAGTAGGCAGCATAGCGGCCAAGTTTACAGTGAAAGCAAAAGTCTGATCAATGAGAAAGAAGCAAAGGAAAATATCAAAAAAGTAAAAGACCAATAGTTCACATGATTACACAACTAATTTTTCAAGTTGTAATTTCTGCTTTTGAGATTACATTTTTTCTTTCAGTCAGTGTTATTCTCTCTTAAATTCTTATGTTAGATAAGACACAAACTGATTCCATACTGATAACACTCACTGTGATGGGTTTGTTACCGTTTTATGGTTTGTGTGTATTTGTTGATAGATAGATATTAGGAAGAAATTTGTATTGTGTAGGCCAATGTCTTGTATGCATTTGTCTTGTGGAAGGAAAGTTGTATGCTGAACAATCTCACGAGCACTTTCTGTGAATTGATAATTTTTTTAATAATTTACTGAATATTAAATAATACTAAATAGATTCACTATTTGCTGACATTACATTTTTTAATGTAATGTCATCTTCATCTTGGAGATAATCAGAACAACAATGATACTCAAGAGTGCCATTAATGAACAGATTATTTTTAACATTAAATTGTGTTAAGTAATAATATAATAAGATCACATGTCCATGTAATTGTCTGTTAAGAGCATAAATACAAGAGTAACATGAAGGAGATGGAAAAAAAAGCACACAATAGCACAATATTTTAAACATGATTAAATTGTGTTTAGTAATAGAATAATAAGATCATATTTTCATTTCTTTCTTTGTTTAGATTACAAATACAATCGTGACATGAAGAAGATGGAGATAAGGTAAGGACTTATTATTAGGAGTAATTGCTGTTAATATGAAAAAAGACAATTAAACTAAGACACGTAAAAACTAACTAAAAAACTAAGAAATCTGTATCTTAATGTCTCCCTCTTAACTAGGTATGGACCTAACTGGCAGAATAAAGAAGGAGGCAGTGCCAACCCGCCACCTACACCACCTGAACCTTATCAGCGCTGAATTGATACAAAAACAGCTATATTGTTTTGGGGCTAAACGCATAGCCCTTTAGATTCAATAGCTTTGTGCTTCGCAATGCAGAAAGCCAATGGAGAGGCAAACCAGTAAAATCAGATAATATGAGGATGATGAAGCCCAGATATAATTGGTTTTGAAAAAAGTGAAATGGCTTGCTATTGCAAACTGTCCTGATGAATAAAACCACAAAGCAAAACATCAAACACTCTGCTGTGTTCTTACTTGGGGAGGGAATATGTTCCTGTGATTTTATGTTAAGATTTACAGTGACAATAAAGAAAAACATTTTTTTTTTTTTGCTTTGTAACAAAAATATTGGTAGATCTCAAGGCATCACGTTCTTGTAATTCTCATTTGTGTCAGTTTAAGGCAGCAAGAGCCTCCAAAAAAGTGTTTGACATATCCCATTTTGTTTGCTATTGTTGTCAGATTATTAATGACACCTAATAATGACACCTACTATACAGTCCAATAACTGCTAAACCTATACATCTACACACTCCTGCCTATCAGGGAGCATTACAATGTAATGCACAGAGCTGGACATGCTATTTGATAAGCTACACCAATAATAACTACAAAAGTCATCACTAGCTGACAGCAAGTAAAATAGTTAAAGTAAATAGCTCAACTTCTGTCAGGGAGTCTCCTCACTACTAAAAAAATAAGACTGATTTGGGACAAGCTCTGTAAGCAGTGGCAGCCATTGTAGAATTCCCCCTTTTGATCCTGAAGTCTGGCTGGGTTCTTTTGAAACAATAGCGTATGTAGAGTGGAATTCTACGCCCAGAATTCTTTTAGCATTAAACACTTAATTTCCTGCATTTTGGTGAATTGTTATGCACCTATTTATACCTTTTTCTGAATGAATATGCCTGAAATATCTTTATGGGAAGGGAAACATTACAATCCAATATAAAAATATAATGGAATATATTGCAAAAAGGCTCTTAGGCATTCTGTATTGCTTTCATCTAATTCTTCTCCTTTAGATCGACTTTTCTAACTATATCAGAGTCAGCACACATGTAGCTTAGGCATCATCTATTCTTCCCTCCTCTTTTGCATCTTTTACATTTAAATGTATCAATAAAACACATGGACTGTAATATTTCAGATGTTTGAGCAAGATTTCTGCTCATGTCCAAAACTTTGTGCACATTCAAAATATATCTCATCCCATCTGTGTTCTCTGAGGTTTGGAGGAGTCGTGATATTTTGTGAAAAATAAAGTTAAAATTGGCTATTACAAGAATAAAGTCACTATATTTCAGAAAATAATCTACTTGCACCATAGTTTGCTGTGCATTACGTGATTGCTCTGCTGATACGGTAGATCTCAGACCTTCTGACAGACACAGAGCCCCGTTTGAGACTCTGGTCTCTGGATGAGACAACGTTTAGGGAAGTGGCTGTACGCTGCTCTACATCGGAGGTGGAAACCCGAAACTACGGCAGAAATACACGGAGCTCAAACGTGACACATCTGCCGCAGCATGTCGACAGCATAGCGCATCCATAAACCTGAAGCTGCACAGCTTTTTACAGCGAGAGTGAACACTAAGCGACGTCCGGTTTCATACTTGTCAGTCAACTTTTCAAAATACATTCGGGGCTACACTCAAAACATTCAGGGCTGAAGCCCCGGGAAAATGTTTGGTGCTGAAGGAGACGGAGCTGAGCTCCGTCAGGGTGTGTTGTAGACCTGAGGAGGGGGAGCTGCGCTCCGGCCCAATTTAACCTCTGATAACAACCATTTCCCTAATTCTCTTGTCTGGCCTTCTCACCCTTAGTTCCTCTAAGCGGCAAGAGAAGCTGTTAACACGGATACAACAAGGACTTTGCATTGTCATTTCCACGTTACTAAACCGCTGCATGTTGAACTGAGAATAACATGTACAGTGCATAATGTACAGTACGTGTCACTTTTTGCCTGAAAAATCTTATCATCGTCCTACAGAACTCGACATTGCCAAATGCAATGACTACTAAAATGTTGCAAAATAAATGTATGTAAATACTGTGACTTAGAGTTCATTCCTGCTTTTATAAAGACACAAGTACTTAAGTTACTGTTAGGCACAGAGATTCACATCGTCTGCAGATCTCACTTGGCACCTGTTACTAGTCTACCTGGTTGACTATCAACCAGGTAAAAGTTGCTTTCTTCTTACTGCAACATCTTTGGCTTATGTGACAAGCATTGGCACTGAATACATACTGCAAATTGTAGCCTTGCTATATTGTTGGATGAATTTTGTTTGAGTGACATGTGATGCGTTTTTGTTTTTCAGAATGAAGTGTGTTATGATCTTTCTTGTGTTGACGCTGGTTGTCCTCAGGCTGAACCCGGGGAGTGTCACTTTAGACGTCTGAAAGCCATGTGGAGAGGCGCCAAACAAGCAGGCAGAGGTAAAGTCACACAAACGCCTTTCACACTGATGGCTCAATCAGGGATATACCCAGGTCCACTGTGTGTTTGAACCCCTTCTCGATCTACAGAAAAGTGGATCACATCACTCCAGTACTGAAGTCTCTACACTGGCTTCCAGTGCCTCAAAGAATTGATTTCAAAATACTTTTACTGGTTTATAAATCACTAAACGGTTTAGGGCCAAAATACATTTCTGATCTGCTACTACATTATGACCCACCCAGACCTCTCAGGTGGTCTGGGACAGGTCTACTACACTATGACCCACCCAGACCTCTCAGGTGGTCTGGGACAGGTCTACTTGTTGTCCCCAGAGTCAGAACTAAACAGGGGGAAGCAGCGTTCAGTTTTTATGCTCCACATATTTGGAACAAACTCCCAGAAACCTGTAGGTCCGCTGCAACTCTCATTTCTTTTAAATCTAAGCTAAAGACCTATCTTTTTGATGTTGCTTTTCTTTAAATAATCTATTTTATTAACTTTAATTTCTTATACTGCACTGTAACTTTTATTCTTTTACTGCACTATCAATTTTATTCTTGTCTTTTAATGTTTTTAATTTGTTTATTATTGTTTTTAAGTGTTTTCTAACTGCTCTTTAATGTTTTAGGTAAAGCACTTTGAATTGCCCTGTTGCTGTAATGTGCTATACAAATAAAGCTGCCTTGCCTTGCCTTACTCGGCTTTGCGACCCAGGTTGCCAGGTGGGTTTGAACAGGGTAGAGTAGGGACGATTTCAATGTGAATTGCGCACGACCTGGGTCTCTAACAGCCGGGGCGGGACAAATTATGTAATTGGTTGGAAATGACAGTGGGGCAGTCATCACATGTCGCTGCACACTTTGAAAAAAACACATCACTTTGTCTCAATGTGCTTTCCGCTAGGTTTTCACTAGCGATCAACTGATACTGCTTTTTCAAGATCGATACCGATTATTAGTAGTTAATGAAACCGATAATAGATATTTGGAACCAATATGCATTTACAGTAAAAATGAAAATCTTAAAATCAAAATTAAGATATTGCAATGTTACAAATTCCAACACAAAACTTTGTTTAAATGCTTTAAGCAATTATTTAACAAATTTGAAACTTTCATTCATACATTTTTTAAATTCATAATGTTGGCAGGACATTAAGTCAGACTCAGTGGTGAGTGAAACCGAAGCAGAGGGACAGACACAGAGCTGTAGCCGTTCCAAAGTAGCACACTTTTTAATAAATGCATTGGTTATCAAGCAAATAAAACGCTGATACAGATAATCTGCAAATTGCCAAAAAACGGCCCGATAATCGTCCAGCGCTGATAACCGGTCAATCCCTATCACCATAGACGGTATCTATATCACCCAGGTGATCTGTGAATTGTCATGACCCGGAACATACCCATGTAGACCCATGTTGGTTTGAATTTGCAAGATCAGACAACCCTAGCCCAACCCTGGTAGGTGATGTAAAAGAGGTAACAGTGCGTCACAGTAAAGTCACAGTAAAGTCAGTAGATTTAGGATATATGATTTAGATTTAGTTTACAAAAAAAAGAAGTAGAATAAAAACAATCAATATATCCACAGAATGTATGTATTCTTATAAAATGTAATACTGCAATCAACCCTAAAATGCTCGTAATCAGTTTAAGCCAGGTCACATTATTTTTCCTAGTATGTATTGTTTTGATGATTCTGCATTGTTGGTTATTTGCAGGTGAAATATGTCACATCTAGGATAAACATGGCTAAAACAAAACTATATTTCATCACATAGTTATCGTTATGTAAATGACATTGAAACTACAGTCATATGTACTGTAACCCTAGACAATTTTTTCACTTCTTAACATTAAACCCAGTTTAAGTAGTATATAGGATTTTACCACTACACCATGCTGGTCACTGTTATATCTGTAAGCTGCAGGTTTTATAGTACAAGATGGGTGGCATTCAGGAGGGATTCTTGTTGTCACCAACGGATTCAGAATTGATTTTCCATCAAATGGAACAGGACAGAAAAGTAAATAGTGAATTGACTCAGAATCAGAGAAGATAAGAATCTTGATTATTTTGGAAATCAACTTGTTTCTGTCACCCCTAGAGATTTTGTATTGTCTTTATTTCAGGGTGACGGTCAGCATTTGATATACGCAAAAAGATGAAAGCACCAGACTAAAAACAAGCACATATATTTACATTGTTTGTAATACCTCATATAGTATGTTCTTAAAATAAATATACTGTAATCCAATAAAACACAATTTTGCTTTAAAACTTGAGTTATCAAGTAACAATCTACTTTGTTTTATTAATGTATTAGAGTCTGTGTTCAAGTTTTGGTGAAAGAAATTACAATAATATGACAGTATGGCAAGGGAGTTTGATGGTGTGATGAAACTCTAAAATTAGCTTGGCTGTTTTATACTGAAACAGTGAAGTTAGCAATCACTGTGATGGGTTTGGTTACAGTTTTTTTTTATGAATTTGGAGTGTTGTTTTTGGTGAATAATAAAGATTGCTAGATAGAGTCACTGGTTGCTGGCATAATATTGTTTTGATGTAATGTCTTTTTCATGTTGGAAATAATCAGTACAGTAATGACCCACAAGAGCGACATAATGTACAGATTTTTTTTTTTTGGGGGCATTTCAGCCTTTAATTTAAAAAAGGACAGCTAGATGTGAAAGGGGAGAGAAAGGGGGAAGACATGCAGGAAATTGCCACAGGTCGGACTCGAACCCTGGACCATACACCTCTATATGTACGCCTGCTCTACCAACTGAGATCACCCAGCAACATGTACAGATTATTTTAAACATTAAATTGGGTTTAGTACTAAGATAATAAGATCATATTTCCATTTCTTTGTCCGTTTAGGTTTCAAATACAGTCGTGACATGGAGAAGATGAACAGAAGGTAAGGACTTCTGACTAGTAATGCTGTTAATTTCAAACAAGACTCTAACCCTAATCCTAAAAGATACAGCGACAAATCTGCGCAAAATAACCTTTTACCATTAAAACATCTTAATTTCTTCTTCTAACTAGGTATGGACCAAACTTCCAGAATAGCGGAGGCAACCCCAACCAAGAGGAAGTGGAAGGAAGTGAACCTTATCGACGCTGACTTGATACAAAAACACAGTTTTTGAGCTTTATGGTTTCGGGGGGGAAATGCATTGCCCTCTAGATTCTATAGTTTTGTTCTTTGCAATGCAGGCAACACATGGATAAGCAAACCGGTAATCTGAGATGATATCTGGTTGATGAAGCAAATATATATTTGGTTTTGAAACATGTGTAATGCCTTGCTATGGCATAGTGTCCTAATGAATAAAACTGCAAAGCAAAGTCAAACTCAGTTCCTGTGGTTTGATACATTACAATTTTCCATGATGATAAAGAATTATATTTTTTATTTTCTCATTTAAGCAGCATGAACCTCCAGTAAGTTTTGTTTGTTTGACACAAAAAAGACATTTTCCCATATTTTCTTTTGCTATAGTATTACTTAATTCAGTAATGACAGCTACAAAGTCAAGTTCAAGTTGCAGAGACTAGGCCCTATTCTTTTTCCAAAACTATACATATATTCACTATAACTGCAACTGTTATTTGAATCTTAAAATGTACAGAATTGGGCATTCTATTTGATAAGCTATACCAATAACTATTCTACAAAATGCCATCACTACATTTTGTCTTCACAAAACAAATAGACAATGGGAGAAGACCCCTTACCCCTACCTTCATTCTCCGTTCAAGTAGAAATTTTTGAGTATAGCATTATTATTTTCCGTTGCAAACAAACTTTAATCAATTCACTTAGAAATCATGAAAAAAAGACACTCCCTGCAGCTCTAAACTTTACTTTTACATTTTTCCACATTATCAGAGTAATTCAGCGAGTAGCTGTCTGAACATCTGTTGGGACCACCAGTGGTGTTAAATCTGGTTTTAACCAAAAGGCCTCAGATTAAACTGACCTCTGGATCCAAGACACATGTGGCACATGTGTTCAGAGACAAAGAGCTCAGAGACAAAAGACAGGCCCACTTGCAAGCGCCTCAGCCTGGTGAGTTCACACCTCTATGCGAAAGTCCCAGCCAGAGGGGACAACTGGCAGGAAGTCAAAGAACTACAAGATTGTAGTCTCAACACTTTCAAGAGTTTCGAGTCTTCCTATTGGGTCAGCGGGACCATTAACACAGCATGAAGTCTTGACCTTTAAATAAGCTTGATCACCCAAAATCCTGGTCTTCGCTTGCAACTCACGTTGCTGACAGGAGGCACGCAAGCGGTTGTGCTGAACTTCCATTTTCTGGAGAAAGTGGATTTAATTTCGGTGGATCCTTCAAAACGCACCAGTGTTTTCATATCTGCAGCTAGAAGGAAACAACGTTTTTCTTCTCAAAGTCGACTAAACTTGCCCCCTTGCTGCCCTTTTTGGAGGGAGGTTTCTCCGTGGCCGCTGACGAGCGCCAGGGACCCGTTCTGTTTCATTTCTGTGGAAATCTATGGACAGGAATAAACGGACTGAACACACCCGTAAGAAGGCTTACGTCTGGGCAGAGATAAGTAGTGTGTTTTATTAATGAGCAAAGGGTTCACTACCATTGTTGCCATTTATGGGATCTGTGATTTTAATTATGTACTGAACTGATGAAAAGAACTTTGTTTTGAAAAATTTCAATCTGGTTTCAGATCACGTCATAGCACTGAGTCTGCACTACTTAAAGTGCACAATGATATTGCCTTATCTGTAGATGCCGGGAATCCTGCTGTTTTGGTGCTTTTGGACCTCACGGCGGCATTTGATACAGTGGATCATGCAGTCCTCCCCTCTCGCCTTGAGCATTGTGTAGGCATCCGAGGCTCGGTACTTACATGGTTTAGATCCTATTCGGCAAATAGAAGCTATTATAAGAAAACACAACCTGTCTTTTCATTGTTATGTAGATGATTTACAAATTTATTTGCCTATGAAATCAAATGACAGTGTTGCATTAGACTCCCTGCTTAGCTGTATTAATGATATTAAGTTGTGGCTTTCACAAAACGTTCTTCATTTGAATGAAGCTAAAACTGAGTGTATCATCTTCAGTACTTCAGATATGCCAGACGGTCCAGCTTTGAGTTTGGGAGCCCTGGTTTCATACCTTAAGCCTGCTGTCAAAAATTTGGGGGTTACTTTTGATTGCAACATGAAATTTGATAAGGAAATCAGCAATGTTGTTAGAATGAGTTTTTTCCAGCTTCATCTCCTGGCTAAAGTTAAGCCCTTCCTTAACAGGCATGATCTAGAAAAGGCGATTCATGCCTTTATTAGTTCAAGGTTGGATTACTGTAATGCTCTTTATGTTGGTCTGAATCAGACCACCATCTCACGACTTCAACTGCTGCTCGCTTTTTAACAAATACGTCTAGACGCGCACACATCACTCCTGTTCTCTATACCCTACAGTGGCTCCCTGTGCGTTTTAGAATCGATTTCAAGATTTTATTGTTTGTTTTTAAGGCCTTAAACGGCCTGGCCCCGGAGTATTTGTTTGATATCTTAACACTGCGTGAGCACAACCGGTCCTTGCGGTCCTCAAATCAGCTGGTTTTAGAAGTCCCAAGGTCAAAGTATAAACGGTGGGGTGATCGGGCTTTTGCAGTTGCTGCCCCGAGACTCTGGAACAAGTTACCCCCTGAAATTCGGACAACTACAGATGTAGCACTTTTTAGGTCTAGACTTAAAACGTATCTGTTTAGAAAGGCTTTTAATACATAGTAGTTGTGTGACAATTTCCCTCTCCTATTTTCTATGTAACCTTTTCTGATTTTATTGTTTCTATATGTCATTCTTTTTTGTATGATATGTTATATGATGAGTGTTTTAGTCTTGGTTTCTGATTTGAAGCACTTTGGATACCTGTTGGTGACTGTAAAGTGCTATATAAATAAATGTTGAAAAAAAACACACACCGACCGAGCAAGCTAAGTTTGTTTTGGGTGGATGGAACTTCGCTTAAAACATATCGATTGGAAATGAGATGTGGTCAGAGGACGGATGAGGTTAGAAAGGTATGTGTGTGAGACAAGGCTTAGTACAGTATAAACCTAAAACACACACACACACACACGGATGGAATTGCATAGAAATAAAGACAACCGACGACTCCCATTTCAGGCTCTGTTTTTCTAGTCCTGTACTTATTATACAATAAAACAAACACACCAACCGAGCAAGCAAAGTTTCAAGTTTGTTTCCAGTTTGGTTCGGGCGGATGGGGCTTCGCTTATAACATATCGATTGGAAATGAGATGTGGTCAGAGGGCGGATGAGGTTAGAAAGGTAGGTGTGTGTGTGTGTGTGTGTGTGTGTGTGTGTGTGTGTGTGTGTGTGTGTGTGTGTCTGAGGGTCACCCGTGTCATTGGCAGTGGTTGTTTACCTAGAGGCGATTGCTAGCCTCACACACAAGCCCTACCCAGACAGAGATGCTGTAAATAATAAAAGAGCTATGACAGAGGGCAGACACACACAAACACAGATCAGCATCAAGGTTAAAGATGGAGGTGGGTGTAACGGGAGAGCTCTTCATCGACACGTCATTAATACAGGAGGAGGGAGGGAGCAGTGAGCGAGGATCCAGACATCTGCATATCAAATGCACGAGAGGTCTGTATGTCTCAATGGCAGTTCAGTCAATATGATTTCAGCCGACTTCCCCCCTCACTTACTCACATTACATTACTCTCACATTCATATAAGCTGTTGACCCAATGGGTGAAGATCAGGTGTAATAATAATAATAATAATGTGGTTTTGAAAAACCCTTGACAAGCAGATGCCTCACTGTTTTATGATTGTGTTCTAGTGGGACAGAAAACAATGCTGCAGATGTGACCACAGAAACGACCACACAATAAAATGAAATATGATGCCATAAAATTAACAATTTGGAGAAACATACATTTAGTAATATATTATGTAAATATGTCCCATGATCCTATTACAGCTTAAAGGATTAGTCGATTCAAGTCAATCAACAGAAAATTAATCGATGACTTTTCTAATACTTTTCTAAAAAAAAAAAAAAAGTAATAGTTTCAGTCATTCATTGAGCAAAAAATTCCCTCAGGTTCCTGCAAACATTGAGGATTTGATCCCTTTCTTTGTCATATTTTCTTAGTAAACTGAATATTTTGGAAGTTAAGAATGATGGAGAGATCAAGCAATTTTAAAGAGATGAGAAATCATGATTTTTCTCTATTGTTTGACTTTATCTAGACAAAGCATTTTATAATCAATTCATTTAGACAATAATCCACAGGTTAATCAATGAGAACAATCAGTATGTGCAGCCTATTATTCTAATTTCAGAGAATCCTGCATTTAAATAAGACTAAAAAAAGGTCTGCGAGTACAGTAAAATCTAATTTAAACAAGGCATCAGGAAATGTCTCTTTTTTTTAAGGAGTTTTGGTTTTTCCTGTCCTGAAGCGGCCTTTTAAATACACGCCTGCCGTGAGAAGCCAGACAGGGCAAACAAGAACAAAGGGTACCAGGAATGTGGCTATGGATCACGTTGTACCGCTCCAGCATCGGTGTGGGAGTGTGTGAGTGTGTGTGTGTGTGTTGGCGTTAAATGCACTGATCAATATGGTGGATGTCACCAATCTTCCAAGTAGTGACCGAATGTGGATACAATCCCCTGGATCAATTATCTCTCTCTCTCTCTCTCTCTCTCTCTCCCCCTCTCTCTCTCTCTCTTTGTTTTCTCTCTCTTTGTTTTCTTGCTCTTACTTTTCAACACAGAGCGGCAGAGAAATAGACAGTTTGACAGGTAGACAGATGACAAACAGACAGAGACGTTAAAAACAGAGCAGCAAATAGGCAGAAAAAAAGACAGATATACACAGCGGATATCAATAAACATAAAAAAATATCCTATTCTGGCCCTTCAAATGTTTTTTTGTATTTTTTACATGTTTTGAGGATTGAAAGAAAAACCGCTCACTTCATTATTTTCTTTTAGACACACTGATATTTTTGTATGAGCAACTTTGTTTTGTGTTTGTGTTTATGCATTGGAAAATGGGAAAGACTTCTTTTGACGGGCTGGTCCCCTTCTTAAAGGAAAAATCGGCATGTTAAGAATGTAAAGACAGTGGAAAGTTCTTTACCGACACGTGGCGCAACATATGGTGGAACGGTAAAAAGACAAGTGATGGGTCAGGCGTGTTAATTTGTGATTGGAGGGTTTGGTGGCGACAGGAAACGATCCTGCTTTCACACCACATGGGAAAGGTAGTAAACACCAACTATCTATTTAAAAATTACACAAGGAAGGAGATGAGCAAAACAAGGGAATACCTGCAGGACACAACTTCAAGGTGCGTTTTACTGAGTTAAAATTCAAACAAAGCTATGTTTTCTAATGACTGGTATTCGACATGCATCATGAAGATGTGCCGGTGCGTCTTTAGCGTTAGAAATGACATCTAAATTACTGTCTACTTCCACTTTTTTTGGACAATTATGTGCAAAGCAGATGAAAGCATTCTCTGCAGTGACAAATATGAGTCATTGCTCGGTTTTGTTACATCCACTCTTCTCAAGCCAAGTGTAAGCAAAAGTCTCCTTGAGTTACCACACGCACGCACGCACACACATTTGTTTTTCTAAGTTTGTGGGGACCCATCATTGACATAATGCATTCCCTAGCCCCTTACCCTAACCTTAACCATCACAACTAAATGCCTAACTTTAACCCTTACCCTAACCCTAACCATAACCTAATTCTAACCCTAATCCTAAAACCAAGTCTTAACCCACAAACAGCCCTTTAACCTTGTGGGGTCCAGCATTTTGGTCCCCACAAGTATACTGTATTCTCTGGTTTTTGGACCCCACGAATATAGTAAAACAGTTACTCACACACACACACACATTTGTGGCACTATCTTTGTGGGGACTCTTCATTGACATAATGCATTCCCTAGCCCCTTACCCTAACCTTAACCATCACAACTAAATGCCTAACCTTTACCCTAACCCTAACCTAATTTTGACCCTAATCCTACAACAAAGTCTTAACCCTCAAACAGACCTTTAAACTTGTGGGGTCCAGCATTTTTGCCCCACAAAGCTGTCGGGACCCCACAAGTATACCTCCCGGTTTTTGGACCCCACGAATATAGTTAAACAAGCCCACAACACACACACACACACACACACACACACACACACACACACACACACACACACACCCCCCGCTGAGTAAATTCATTAAAAGTTGAAGGCTTGTTTTGATTCTGTTTTCTGGTTTGACTGAGCTTCATGAAATCTCTGCAGGAGGTTGGTGTATGCTGTCAGTTCTATACATGACCGAGTAAGCCAGCAGAGGGCTATGTAATACTTCATGTGTATGGGAGTCTTTATTTCTGTTCACGTGGCACATCTAAAAGAGACAGTTTAACACTCAACGCAACACATTAGCAGCACGCACACTGGAGAAAATATTGACTTGACCTTAAAAAAAAGACACCTTTGGTTGAGCAGGTGTGCAGGTGAAACGTGTGCCATCCCTCTGCAGGTGTTCACTACTTCCCTGGATAAAATAAAAGCACATTTGTTCATTTAGATGGACAACCAAGAAACACTGAAGCACGACGTGTGTGGGCAGGAGGTGAGAAACGGGTAATACGCTGTGTGGCCTCCAAATGATGCACACATGGACATGGAGCACAAGTCTATTGCACAGAAGACTTATACATTTTGATAATAAATTAGCCAATAAAGTTATTTATCAAGTAAAGAAGCCAAACTCTTGCCAATACTACCTTCTTTTTCTCAGTTTTATATCACTTTAAATTTAATATCTACAGGGTTTGGAATGTCAGTCGGACAAAGAGAGAAATTTCAAGATGTAGCTCTGGGTTTAGGGGAATTGTGTTTTACTATTTTCTTGGGCTGTAACAGTTTGTGTATTCGTGACTCAAACTGTCATGGTCCGGGGGTGAAGGTCCGGTGCACGCAGCCGCACGCAGAATCCTCTGTATGTAGATTGGTGCACATAATGCGAGTTCCACCCAGAAACGTTTTCCGTTAGAATCGTGCGCTCAGGTTGTCACAACAAAGTGATTGGCGTGTGAGTCAGTCACACTGTGCCGAGCGCAAATGAAACGCCAGAGCTGAAAGACCCGCCTGCCGGTTCCCGGTCTGCTACTACACCAACGGAGAGAGAGTTGCGTAAAGAACATAGGTGTAATTTGCAGGGCGGAGTTTTCCAAAGTTTTTGTTGCTTTTTTTTGGGACGTTTTTTTAGCTTTTTCCAAAATTTTTGCCACAATTTTATTATGTTTTTTCTGCTTATTTTTGAGTTTTTGTTCCTTTTTAACCACAAAAATTTGACAATGCTTTTGACGTTTTTTTTTGCCTTTTGCAAGGTTTTTTTTGGACAAATTATTTCAACGTTTTTGTTGCCTTTCTGGAGGTTTTCTTTTCTCCAACGTTTTTGTTGCTTCCTTCTGAGCTTTTGTCGCCTTTTATGAGTTTTTTCTTTTTTTTTTTTTTTTTTACAATTTTTTTTAGGTTTTTGTCGCCTTTTGTGAGATTGAGTTTTTTTTCCAAAGTTTTTGTTGCTTTTTCCGACATTTGTCGCCTTTTGACATTTTTGTCATTTTTCCCCACAATTACTACTACTACACGTTTCCCCAAAAGTTTTTGTTGCTTTTTTAAATACATGCAGACATGTCCCGGGACCTCCCTAGATAGTTGGAGATCTCAATCTGCACGGAACACACCGAACAGACTTGAGTCACCAACCTTGCCAGACCCGGTGTGTAGCTGCCTTAACAGTGTGCAGCCCTCCTTTATGCCCTGAGTTTGAAATTAACCATTATTACCAAGAATGTAAAGTGGCCCCAGTTAAATGATAGAGTAATAGTAGAGACACACTAAGCAGACAGAGAGAACAAACTCCTTTTCTTCTGCCAATTTGATTCCACCAAATCCATACAGAGAGAGAAAGAACTGCTCAGATGAAAGTGTAACAGAAGCCTGATGCTTGGTAACAGAGAAAAAGCTGTGATCGCAGTGTCATGCAGACTGATCTTATTACAAACCTCATTACATGTAACAAACGCCACATGGCAGATTCTTTAATCCAAAGCTCATAAAACGAAAGACAAATCGGGGTTAAGACCTGCGGCTTCACACCGCAGGATTAAATTTATGAAGCGTGGCAATCATGACATGACACTGCCCCTTTGTTGAATTAAAACAATCTAACTCAGGCATTTATCCCACATAGTTAACAGCTACTCAGGAGGAAGTCTGCTGGTGGGTTTCCCTATGATTGCTTATGTATCCTGTGTTACATTTCTACTGTACTTCTCTAATGCATTTCAAATGCGTAATGACATGAACTAATTAGGGATTTTAAAACTATGTAGCAGATTTGGCACACTTGTACACTGGAGTGAAGGATATAAACGGAAAGTTATAAAAAAACAGAATGACCCTTTTGGGTACATAATATCAAAAGCAGACAAATTATACAAGTGCAAAGAGATTGACAAATGGAAAGACTTGAGAAAATGGTTTTGGCCAGAAAAATCATTCAGGCCAAAACCAGGGGCTCGGACACTTTGACCTTTTTAGAGAGCTGCCTCTAAATGGGAAGCTGGCTGTGAACTGGTAACACAGGGCTGCTCCTCCTGGTATATCCAAACAGTGGGCTTCATTTATCTCTGCGTGTGTGAGGACTGCAAGTTCAGAACACAGTGTTTTTTTCAAGAATAATTTTTTTGTGTGTTTTTAGTGTTACACAACTCCATGCCGGCCTTCTATGATTGGTCAACTGCTCCAAGCAAGCAGGACTGGAGTTTTTTATAGCTACATGCTAACGGCAGTAAAAGATGTCATCTTGGCTGCCAATGTTGTTAAATTCTCCCCAATTTCGGATTGCATTACTGCTGAAACATGTCCGATTGGGAAGTATTCGGTTCAGAAGCCTTTATCTGTGATTTTTATTGGTAGAAAGTGCTGCTTTGTTCCATTACAATCTAACATTAGCATACTGCTAACTATTACTGTAAGTAGCTGTATGCTAATGCTGGTCATTTCTCCCCAATTTCGGGTCAGATTACTGCTGGGATCATGTCCAGTTGTGTAGTATTTGGTTTAGCAGCCTTTATTGGTGATTTTTCACAGTACAAAGTCCTGCTATATACTATTATATATGTTGCAGTAGCTCCAGCTGCTACTAGTGAAACAAAACTGGAGCGCTGAAAAGATTCCAGGAAACAGGCTGGCTAATCAGAGGAGACTGAGCTTTTTCGGGAGGGTGGTTGAGTGGCCTGACATCTACACGTGGCAAGCATTTTTGAAAATTGCTTCTGTCCAGTCCGATCAATTTATTGCATGTAACAACAGCTGTTGTCGTTCTTTTTGTCTGGCAGTGGCAGCAGGTATTCAATAAAATTTCAAATTGGAGCCTGTAACGTTAATCCGTCGATTCTGGCACCCAACAACACAACAAGAGAACATTTTTTAACACTGTGACGTAAGTGTGACGTCTGCACTAAAAGGACCTATACTCCAGGATCCCGTAACATCACAGTGATTTTGGGTGTGGTCAGAGGTGAAACTGGTTTTAAAATTCCAACTAGAGAGGGCAGCACAACACTGCGTTTCAGCTTGGTGTAGGTACATAAAAGTACTCATTACGCAGAAGGGTCGTTTCGGAATAATGTATATGAGATTATTGGATTATAATTATTGATGCCTTCATGTGTAGACACCATTTTAATGTTGCAGCTGGTAAGATTGTGGCAATTTTAATTACTTAACATACTGCTGGGTAGCTTTTGAATTTGCCCCTGGGGAGCAATCAAGTTTTATATTGGTAAAAGGTAAATTATGTAACAGAAAACAATGTATAGACTAATAAAGAAGTAATCCATCATCACTCATGACCCACTACAAGTGTGTGGTGGTGTCTGTATGTTTTAGCTAGTCAAGACGTTTTGGGGTATGAACAAAGAGCCATCTCCCCAGCAGGTGATAGCCAACCAGATTCACTCATTTTTTAACGAGCTTTGACCGCCTGGCATTTCACCTGCGTTTTTTGAGCGCCACCATTTTCAAGTAGCTTCTTTTTGGATGCGTGCTTACGATCTGGCACCTGTTCGTTCCGTTTTTGTAGCGGTTGACGCCCAGAAATGTCCAAAACACACCTAAATAAGAAAAACATAACTCTCTCAGGGAGAGATGCATTTCAGACAGCGTCCATTAGTGTAATTAGAGCTACTCTACAGACAAATTAAATTATGTTATTTTCTTGCCGCTTATTGTTTTTGCTTGATTTAGCATCACAAAATGCCTCTACCTGGGTGTTGATTTGACATACAAAACTGTTTATAACCATTTGTTAGATTAAAAGCCTGTGGAATGAGCACATTTGTGATTTATGTTTTAGTTCTGTTCATACTGCTCAATATGGTCACTGAGTATTTTGTGAAGAACACTAGTGCTTATTTAGCTGTGAAAAATTGTGTCATCTTGTAAAATAAATTGTAATGTATGGGTTGCTTCCGTCAATGTCCACATTTCAAGCCCAAATATGGTACACCATGAAGGATTTTTAAAGCACCTACAAAGAGAAATTCAGCCATCTTTTCCAATTTTGAAGAAAAACTCAATGATGGGGACATAAATGTATGCCTTTCAGAAAACAAAAATAAGCTACAGACTTTAGCATTAATAAATCCCATTTAACCCTTGAAATGCAGTCAGTGCATAGAAAACCAGCTGTACTTACAGTAGGAGGTGAGGGAACACCGTCATCACAAAAAAGCCAGCTACACTTTTCCAAAACATTCAGAACATGGATGAATGAAAAATTTATATTAAGGACAGATTTCCTTTTGCTCTCTTCATTTTCCCTTTACTGTAAGCTGAGACCTGTGGGTTGTGGGGGCCAATATTAGTTAAGTATTTATTTACAGATCCTGGCAGAGCTGTCCTGTGAATAATTCATCTTCCATGCTCGGAGGAGTCTGTTGACAAGACAGCCTGACGCAGGAGAAAGGAAATCAATGCAGCTATGATGGGCAGCAGACTCCTGCATATCTGCTTCTGACCTGAGCCTAGCTATATGTATGTGCGTGCGTGTGTGTGTGTGTGTGTGTAGTTACAGTAGTTACAATACCGCCCTATGTAAAGTGATCAGGTCTTGATCTGCTGATCTGAGCGAAACAGTGTCCGTCGAGGGCAGACATGCCTCAGGGAAATGTCATCTTCACGTTCCTCCTGTTATTTACGCTGTAGACAGTAACTCTAGCACGCTTCTACACCTGAACCCCGCGCTACAGACAGTAAAAGGCCGATGCGGTGTACAAACCACTTAACTGTCAATTGAATAGATCTGATAATTTTTTCCAGTACGCACTTACATTTATAGTTTCTCCATCCAAACAATAAGAAGACTCAGAACCAAAGAAGACATTACACAACGTCCACAGGCTGAGGACTTCTTACCATAGTAAAACTAATCTTTATGTGTACAGTAAAATGTGTGGAGTGCACATACTGTATACTCAACTGACTTATTTTAAGTGATGCTGCCTCGTTCCCAGATCTCAGGAGTTAAACTGGGGAGAAGCATCTAAATCATTAATTATAGAAGATATATAAACTCTAAGATCCAAGTTGCAATTAAGCAGAATTCATTTCTGATACAGTTATATTGTACGTAGCGTAGGCCTCTGTACTACATACAAAATATGGAGACTATGCCCCCGGAAAGAACAACACTATAGGCCGTTTCAGCAAGAGCCCCCCAAAAATGAGATGTTTACATTCAAGTGACACAGCCCTGTAGTGGTCGTAGTAATTATGACTGGAGACATTGTTTCCCGTTTCCTACCGACAGTCAATGTTGTTTTGTTTGTAAGCATGACCATCCAAAAATACTTTTTTCCCCATAGACCTACATGGCAAACGAGACGTCTGTAAATAAGTGGACACACACACAGACACACAGACACACACACACACACACACAGACACACAATTGACTCGTTTCACTATCAGAATTTGATCCATTTGTCCCCAGTCAAGTTAGCGGAGCGCTAAACCAGAAGTAGCCTGCTCTATATTCCAGGTAATGTTATACAAGGAAGTTGAGTTTTTTTGGCTTCATGCGCCACTGAGCAACTCTCATAGGAATGAACGGGGCTCTGCCAAGAACACTGTATCCAGTTTTTCTTTTATATATTCATGATTATTGTAACCATGACAACAAAAGGTCCCCTAACCTTAAAAGAATAGTGATTTCAACCTAAATCTTCTTTTACTAAATATAACCAAACCTTAACTATAACATTGACCCATTATAAAAAAAAGATAGATTTTTCAGCAGTGGATTGTTATGATTTTGTAAGGCACAGACACGTTATGTTGTCCTACTGATAAGGATTTTAAACATTTCTAAACGCTCCGTGTCATTCTAGAGGGCGAGGACAAATGGCATATTTTGTCATTTAATTTAAAAGACTTGTTGAGAATATGCTGTATGTTTTAGTTGATCATGAAGATAGATGAAAGTAGTGCAGTGAAAAGACCAGTTTGGAGTATTCCACTTTTCTCTGTCCTCCTCACTTTACTCCCTTATTGAATCTGCAACCACTCCTTTCCACTACTGTTTCCTATTTAACATCACTCAGTGTCTCTCTCTCTCTCTCATCCTTTATATCTCCTCGAGTAGAATGAAGACAAACTGTGGAGAGATAATTGGACGCTAACATGAGTCAGAGCAAGATGAATGAAGACAGATGACAAGCCTTTTTTCGAGGATGTATTTGCTCCTCACAGGCAAATTCAACAATACAGCGAGTAAGAGGCCTTTGGGTTTTCAGTTCATTGATGTGAGTAACAACAGCAAATACCTAAATGGAAGCAGTCTCTTTATTCTACTTAAAAACATAAAATGCTTCTTGTCCCCCTTGCTTGTGCCTATGCCAGGTTTCTGTCCATTAAAATGACATTATTTTGTGAGGTTACGGGTTAAGACCGTTATATCCACTGCTTAGGAGTGGCTCTGTTCTGATATGTATTGGAGTTAGGGAACATTTTTAAATATCATGAATATTTTTGTCTATATAAAAACAGCTCATAATCTCCTTTCTGGTCCATAAAAATGTTGATCGGGTTGTTATGTCAGCCCTGTCCTGGATGACAGAAAAGACTGTACAATAAAAAAGCCAGCAGCACAGGAAGTGTTTGTATTTTTCCAAATCAAAAGACAAAGACCATACAGGTAGTACCACACTTCCCTACATGGTACCTGTTTCATGGTTTGAAAGGGCTGATTGAAATAATCAGCAGGCTTCCACACAGCCCTCCCTAACAACTCCAAAACGATGTTCCAAAATACAGCAAAGATGCCAATTACCTCTCACCGCTGGAGAGGTAATTGCAGTGTGTGGGAAGTCTGGGCAGTTGTAATGTGACACTCTTCCCATGATTCCCTGCCAGTTAACACTCTCCTGCAATTAATCACAGATCACCTTACAGCTGCTAGAACCAGAGGAAACTCCCACAATTCATCCGTACGGTCGGTCAAACAGACACCATACAGTTTTAATCAGAGTTATAGTTTTAACAGCTGTACTGTACATCAGTAAAGTGGTTCTTTAGGGATCCATAATGGACAAAGCAAAATAAGCATTTTCAATAACTGCACTGAGTCTGAAACAAGTCTGAATGTAAGTGGCAAGAACACAATGAAATATCTGATAAATGGGTTAATTCAAAAATGCAATTAGATTAAATTTTTATACAAATTAAAGACATTGCATGGGCCTTTTGATTAATCAATTCACCCATGCTTGAGGACCTTTGCATACTATAAAATAAGCGTCATCCCGTAAACAATAAACAAAACAAAAGAGGAGAATATTCCACACAAAAGGTTGAGTCAATAGAAAAAAAGAGACAGTGTAAGAAAAAGTTGCACAGACGGAAGAATGTTGTCAGTCAGTCAGTCAGTCAGTCAGTCAGTCACACACACACACACACACACACACACACACCAAACACACTCGACCTACATACAACATACATGACATGACAGCTGTGCCAACCGTCTGCCTCCTGCCTCTTCCCTACATTAGACCAGCTACTTTGGGGCTTCAGAGAGAGTCAAGGCAGGCTGATGTGTCACAGATAGGGATGATGGATCTCTCTCACTGTCGCCTGAAGACAACCTAAAGGGCATCATGGACCGACCCTGAAAATGACACCTGAATCTCAGCCCGTAGAATAAAAAAAAACACACACCGACCGAGCAAACTAAGTTTGTTTTGGGTGGATGGAACTTTGCTTAAAACATATCGATTGGAAATGAGATGTGGTCAGAGGACGGATGAGGTTAGAAAGGTGTGTGTGTGTGTGTCTGTGCATGTGCGTGTGTCCGGGCTTAGTTCTGTCTAAAAGCTGTTCTGCATTAGTAGCCGTCGTTCATACTGACTTCTGTCTCTCAAACGCACGCACACACATATAATTATGCACTGCTTGCTCTTGAGGGAATTACTGTAATTGTTGGAATTGTTGGGGCTTTGTAAATTATAGAGTGTGGTCTAGACCTACTCTATCTGTAAAGTGTCTCGAGATAACCTATGTTATGATTTGATACTATAAATAAAATTGAATTGAAATTAAACATCAGTGCAGGGACACAAGCATGCTTAGAGCATTGATTTTCTATTTTTATTATTATTATTATTATTATTATTATTATTATTATTATTATATATATATATATATATATATATATATATATATATATATATATATATATATATATATATATGTGTGTCAGAAGAGACAGAGACCAGCAACCAGCTTCTGAGATCCAACAATTCAGACTTTTTTGGAGCCATAACAACCAGGGAGAAACCCTAATGAGATAAAAAAAAAGAAGGGATTGTGTAGCAGAAAAAGAGCAATACTGATGGAATTGACAGGTGACACATAAAAGATGAATGAAAAGGCTATAAGGGATTCCTAAGGAAATGACAGGAATGAATTATTAGGCAGGAGGGTTAAAGATGAAAAACGATAACATTTTCCAATCCTTGTGCTAGCTGTAACGTGTTCCGAGTCGTGGCATGCAGAAATCTGGCTGCTTATAGGTGCACAATTTGTATTTAATTTGTAGAAATCAAAATAAATGAGTTGCACACGACACAGGAGACAGAGGGATACAGGAAATGACAGGGAAAGAGCAAACTAACCAAGCAAAATCTTTTAGTAACCTGCTTTTAAGTCATTTTATATAGGGCTGGGTAAAGAATTCACACGACCGAATTGCCTCCTTAGTATTGAGTAAAAAAGTCTTGTCATTCAATACCAAATTTCAATACCTAAGCAGTAAATCTCATCAGCGTTAGTGAGCCAATAAGCAAGAGTTGGGCCGTAATGTGTAACTTCTTTTTGTTAAAATGGATTTTATAAAATTGGTAGCGAAAAAAATCATTCAGGAACCGTATTGAAGTAACGATATTGGTACCGAGATTTTTTTATACGATACCCAGCCCAACTCGTACACCTACAACTTGTGGTGTTTCCTGCTGCAACAGGACACTGAAAAGCATAGTTTATAGTGAAGAGAGTTCTCTATTGACAAGCACAGTTCAGAAATGTTTTCAGTTGTACAACTAGATAAGAAAATGGGGAGAAATCCCACAGCAGCTGCTGATTTTACTACCACAATACCATGAAATAAATGAAAAGATTGTTTAAAAAAGAAAAAAAAGGTTACCTATAAAGCTACAGCCAGCAGGTTAGCATAGCTTAGCACAAAGACTGGACACAGGTAAAAAGCAAGCTTCATTTCCAAAAATGTCGAAAAATTTCTTTAACATCTGGTTCTAGACCACTGAATCAGAATAAGAATAAGCACTGCATAAGAATGAGTATGTCATCTTCCTATTAGCTACCTTAGCTACATTGCAACAGAAATATTTTCCAAATATTACCGCAGCATTCATATTGACTTAAAATTATGTATACCGGACAAATACATCACTCGCTACTGGTTAGGGCAAAACAAAACTAAAGTGAAATGAAATGGAAAGTTAGTCTGATTATCAGGCAAATTCACGCCTGTAATTCCGTGTTACCATACGTACTGCTTTAAATCAGATTTTCATCTTTTATTCAATATTGAAAATGTACACTTAATTCAGCAGTTCGGTATTTAGGAATGGACCACCGGAGGAAAATAGGGGAGGGTCATGTCTTTATTCTTTGTTGAGGGGAGGGTCATCCAACACTTTCGTATTCATAAAACAGCAAAATTTCAAAGTGGCTTGTTTGGTGCATATTTATCCATGTAGCTCTTAGTCTCGGCCCTCCTTCGCTACCAGATGGGTCTGACCCCTGAGTTTGCTGGGATGCAGAGGGAGCACTGCTCCCCTGGTGGCTGAAACGGATAATTGCATTGTTTAAAAAAATAGTGGAATAATTACATCTGGCATGACCAGATATTTTATAAATATCTTAAACAACATAAAACAACTAAATGGTGGTAGGTAATACATCGGATTTCATATACTGCTTTAGTAAAAAAAAGAAATTTCCTGGCTGACGATGGGAGCGGCAGGACGTAAAAAACGAAAATGACTGTTGTACTAGTCTGGAAATCTTACCGTTCCAAGGTTGCAATAAAGGTTTCCTAAATGCCAAATTTGATGTCAGCTTACTAACTGATTGCGGGTTTTGTGTAGATTTGGACTTTTATTCCACTTTGTTTAAACGGCGAAGTGGAGGAAGCCTAGTGACGAGTCCATAGCAACCAGTTTGTGAGTTGAATGTTACCCACTGTCCTTTGCTGAATGGTCTCAATATTTTATTGTTTTATTTCATGTGAATACTAGTTTACTAGAGGAGTAACTTAGTATTTGAAGTAATGCAGTAATGCAGGAAGTGTGCATTTAGTTACAACGTTAGTGAGCAAATCTATTGAAATGGCCACCACACCATAACAGAGGAGTGGGATGTGTCAGATGAGAATGCAGAGGTTCAGTCACGTATGTCATAGCTGTAAAAAAAAAACAATGGGAATCTGTATATATTTGCCAAGCCAAAACCAGTACAGAAGGTATCAATAAATTGTTGGGGGAGGGTCATGCCTTTTTTCCAAATCGTTTAGGAGGGTCAAGAAATGTTTTTACTGGCAAGAGGAGGGTCATGTCTTTTTTGGCTAAAGGTCCCAAAACTCCTCCAGTAGCCCCTTAAATAAATAACGAACAGTTCCTTAGCGTTAGTTCATGAAGGACACCAAAGTCATGTGCCCGCTGATTGAATTATCATTCCTATGAGACACAGCCACATCATTTCAATATCAAGCAGTCCTTTTAAAATACTCCCTCCTCACTGGTCCCTGCTAAACTAGTCTATGTACACAACATTCCACTTCCGGGATTGCTCCGGTGCCACCGGAAATTCCGCTGGATATCCCTCATTTAGGCCGGATGTCCATCACCTTCTGCTTTCTTTGTGTTGGTATTTTAAACTCCGGTGGATTTATGAGGACTACGGTTAACTGCTCCTCAGATCTCTGCAGGGTAAATCCAGACAGCTAGCTAGACTATCTGTCCAATCGGAGTTTACCGTTGCACGACTAAAACAACCTTTGAACGTACACGTTCCACCAAAACAAGTTCCTTCCTGAGGCTATTTTGCAGCAGCACCGTTGCTCCGTCTGGCGCTTAGAGCAACCCAAGACAATTGTGATTGGTTTAGAGAAATGCCAATAAACCAGAGCATGTTTTTCTTCCATCCTGGAAAGCTGTGTGGACTTGCCAGACCACCGCAGTGCTGTGGAGGAAAGTCTGGCAACGCGAGACTACTGCTACACTGATGCTGTTTCACTCACTGCTGCTAGTAATGCTTTGCCTCCACCAACTCAGCCTCCACCTTCCTAGTTCAGAGTCCTAACATCACTCAAAGTTTTAAATGGTTTTCAATGTCTTTCTTTTGGCTCACTCTTTTATATGCAATGGGGTTTTCTGAATAGCGTTTCCCGTTTCAGCTCAGCATGCTGCTCGGCTGGTCCAGGGAGCATTATCAAGAGCGGAGTCACCAGCGCCAAGCATAATTGCATTCCCATTCGTCCCAATAAATGGTTAAATCTATGACTAGAGTTCCTGACTTAACAAATAATAAGCCCCAACTGAGGCCAATTGAAGAAGCACAAATGTTGGTGGCAACGGGTCAAACGGAATGCTGAATAAGTCACAATACCTCCACTGTCACACCAATCGGCATACGCAATCTCTGCAATCGAGTCATGCTATTGTTGGAATGAGTTAAGGTAATGCTGCATGATGTATATTATAAAAGCACTGTTCTAAAAAATGCCAGTGAGTGGAGATCTCCCTAAAAAAAAAAGTTGAAAAAGCAGCGTGTGCACGAGCTGGAATAGGCCTTTTCAATTATTTTCTGAAGAATGCAGTGTGGCGTAGAGAGAGGAACTAAAGGAGAGGAAAGAGACAATCCATCAAACAGACAGTCTGCACAGTCAGTGCAAAAGAAAAAAAATCAGAAAAGGAACGGGAAGCACCTCATACGAGTCTCAACACCTTGCTACAAGCAGATCTTAATATGCTAAATGTGTCACAACTCACAAGGCGATGAAGGGCAACATATAGGGAGAATTCTCACAGGGAAACATGTATATTTAAATCCTTTTAATACAAACACCTGCAGACGTAAGATGTCCTCGCTCATTGCTGTGCATTTCCAAAACTACACTTTCCAAAGAGCACATATCCAGCAACGCATTCCCATTAATGGGTTCGTATGATGTCGTGCGAAGACGTATGCATACAGATACATGGAATGCTTACAAATTACAGTGCATTACTTTACTTAGCTTTTTTGTACGAATGGTTCATGATAACAGCCTGCTCAAAAACTTTGTTCTTCCTCCATGTAGGATTTTTTTTAAATAAAACCTGGAAAGAAAACACACAACTGTTTTTGCACCCAAGATGAAGACCCAACAGAGTCCCACTTGTGTTACTGTATGTCAATCTAAACATTAAGATAAAACACATGTGACGAAGCATTGCCTGAAAACAGTTAAGATTTCAAAAACTTTTCCACAGTTCTTGCTTTCAGTAGAAAGTTTTACTTTAGCTGTGGATGAACCCGTTTTCTTCTTTGCAGAACATTTACATTTCTTTGTCACTGATGCCTTTATGGGAGTTCAGCAATGGTCAACCAATAAGACTGACTGCTCTGGGGACTTACAGTCAATTTCTTTTTCTTATTTTGAACTGTTTTTCAGTTTTCTCTTCCCTTAAAAAAATACCTTTGATTCAGCTTACTGTCACGTAAGAGAATATTATATAAAGTAACCAAAATAGTTGCAAATACATTTTATGTAGATCAAGCATGATCAAAAGTAGAAAAGGACAGGTGGAAAGGACATGTAATCTGATTTAAGGTGTAAAATTAACAATAATCCTCATCAGGTGTATGGAATACGAAGCCGACCGATCCCTAGAGGGCAGTTTAATTAGTTCCCCTGTAATTTAAAGCAACACTTATGTCCTTTTTTTTAACATTATGAATCCACTAGTGACGTGGGCGCATTAGCTGGTGTTACCCTTTAGAGCAACATCCAAATCAGTGGCCTAATTGTCTGGTTATAGTTTGAATATAGCAGCTATATTAATCAGTCTGGTAGGACCATCAATCATCAGAGCTGCTGAACGGTCATTCATAAAAGAGCTGCTCAGGTTGCCTCTGCAGCCTCAACAACATGATGTATTAATTAGGTACTGTAAGTTTACCAGTTTCCCTTAAATTACTTGACATTAAAGATGGTGTGTGTGTGTGTGTGTGTGTGTGACCATTTTTCTTCATGTGGACATAAATAAATGGTTAAAATGTGTATGTGTGCTATGCTGAAGGTCGATTAATGCTTCTGCGGAGGCTCGACGCAGAGCTTTCCCCGTAGCCTACGTAAGTGGCCTGAAGTTTATAGATGTGCGTTGGTGTGTGCGTCGATCTCTTTAAGAGAACAGCAGGGGCGGCATGTGTATGTGCGTGGGGAGTGTGTGGTAAAGCAAATGAGAGTGACGCTTTAGCCTACCGTTAGCTAGCAGCTGGATTAAACACGGATGTATTAAGAGAACGGTTAAAATGCTAACGCAGCTAACGCGGTGTGACTGTATTTCACTGTAGAGGATTCCAACACCGAGACGTAAGAGTCAGCAGCTGCCGTTGCTGGAAAAACAACACAGATGGTGCGTTCACTTGAAACTCCAGCCCAACTAGTGGTTGTTTTTTGTCGTTTACCAGCAATTTACTGGTGAAATAAGTTATAAGTTATTATTACATTTTTAATAAATCATTTAATTTTGACCATATGGCCTTAGCAATAAACAAGCCGTTCTTAAATCTTTTCAAAAGTATCGTTTTAGCACCGGTATTGGTGAACAAATGAAATCCAACCCTAGTAGTGAGAGAAACAAAGTGTGTCCCCTGTGCTTTCGGATCACGGTCGGAAATCTGTAGCAGGAAAAGTTAACCCTCTCCTTGATTTCATGTTGTTTGTGGATAAGGAGAACACGGAAATGAGTAGGGGGAAATGCAACGCTACCAAGCCACGGCCGAGGAACGTGCATCGCCGTGACTTATAATTACATTTTTCGAGAGGTGTACGTCAGGGTCCGGCATAGGGCCGGTATTTCCACGTACCTATATACAGTACGTTCCCAAGCCTTTGATTTAACACAGAAGCATAAATCGGCCTTCACAGTGTGGCCTTCAAAAGCACTTTTTAAAAGCACACTACTTTCATTTACTGTATTCATTCATTTATTCTTGTTCTACTGATAATTATTCTGCACATTTCCCTTTTTACTCGTTTCATCTGTAGTGCTAATTATTTACTATTACTTACATTTTATTTATTAAGTAAGTCAATTATGGACCTAAGAGAGGTCATTCTTTTACACAATTTCAGCAAGTCAGTTTTCATTTCTGTTCTTTTGAAAATAGTTTTAGGTACATTGTTGTTTGACACTGACGCCATGCTCTTACTTTTACATCAATTAATCTAATTTTTTCGCTTAATCGTTTATAACCCATCATAACATTACAATTTCCCAGAGCCCTAAGTAGAAAAATGACAATCGATTATCAAATTTGGTGCTTATTAGTTTTCTGTTAATACAACTAATCGAGCCAACAGACTCCAAAGGGTACTGTACAAACTACTCTTCATTGTCAAAGTTTTCTGATACAAACTGTTTTCTCAGTGTTGTAGTACCGTTTTTGTTTCCATTAACACCAGAATGAATGTTTTTTTTTTTTTAATGGCTAAATGCTAATGGCACACTGGTCGAGAGCAGTTTTGTATGGAAGAGGAGGGCCACGTAAAAAAATGTATTTCAGTTCTGAGTTTAAAGTCAGAATTCTGACTTTTTTCTAAAGTCTTAAAAAACTTTTTTTTTAAGTAAAAAAAAAAAACTCACTCAGAACATTGTTTCACATGTGGCCCTAATGCTCTTCCCTAGTTTTGAGATAAACTATGCATTTGTCATTGGGCTGGGCAATATATCGATATTGTATCGGCATCGATATATGAGACTACATATCGTCTTAAATTTTGGATATCGTAATATTGTGATATGACACAAGTGTTGTCTTTTATTGGTTTTAAAGGCTACATTACAGTAAAATTATGTCATTTTCTGAATTAACCTTACTGTATTCGCTGTTCGATTATTTGCCTTTACCCACTTAGTCCTTATATCTACATTACTGATGATTATTTATCAAAAATGTCATTGTGTATATGTTTTGTGAAAGCATCAATAATCAACCCTACAATATCAACATTGATGTATTTGGGAAAAAATATTGTGATATTTGATTTTCTAATTATCTAATTTGTCATAAAAAAATAATAATCATACAGAAAGTCATTTGAAAGATGAAACTACTCAATTCCACGTCACCTGAAACAAAAAAGGAAAAAATCTAAACTTATTTCTCATAAAATCACACATTTTACCATTATGAAGGAAGTGAAGAAAGTGGATGGATTCACTCACTTCAATGCATGCACATCCATCAGAGCAGCAGCCACCACAATGCCTGCCCATGCACTCTTTATTGTACATTTCATTTGTCTGCAGTGAGTCAGAAAAGGTAGTTTAGCCTTTCTGATCCATCAGACAGGGCACCAATTGTATGCATCTGACTATAATTTCCTCTAGCAATGCAGGGACACATTGGTTGCAGCGGTCTGGGGAGGGCAAACATGCTGGAGGGGACAGTGCCATCAATCAGCACATAATCGGAGAAGGCACACTGTCAATGACAAAAGAGAAATAAACAAGACAGCCAGGATGATTTAGCAAATATTCTTTATAAACAAACAACAGCAGGACTCTGAGATGAATCCGCTCAGCTGACTTATCAGACGCTACCAACACAAATCAGACTTTAGTGGAGGCCGTCAGTGTGCAAGGCAGTTAGTGACCAAGTAATTGTGACCCAAAAGACAGTTGAGTGACAGAAATAGAGAGCGGGAGAGGTTGTTAGGACAAAGAAAATGAAAAAATGAAGCTAAACCAACCTGAGGGGAAGTACAACCTTCACCACTTCTATTTTAAAAAGACAGCAGCTGCAGCCATTTATTCATTACTGTGGAACTGAGAACATGCCCTTTACATGTGGATGTGCATACCCTGTACATAATGCAACCGTTTCTCCAAAAACGTACCTTTATATACAACTACACAAGTTTATGAGAAAATTTACTACCTTCCAGATTTCTAGCATTTCATATCAAACATACAGTATCAGCAAAAAGAAAAACTACCAGGTGCTCCCCGTACTGTATTGTACTAAACTCTTGAATTGAAAAAAAATGTACATTACCATGAATCAAACATATTATAAGCAAAGATGAATTGGCCCATTCGTTTTTACAACATTAATGATACGCTTTGTTAGTAAGGTAGCCACCATGGTAGCCACTAGCCATCCAAAGATACAGTTTACCATAAAGCTTAGCTTACCTTGAAGCTTAAAGACTTTTGCCTTCCACATGTATGCACTAAAACATTATGTATACATAACTATTTATTATATGAATATCCATACATCCATTTTCATCCATCTGGCCCAGTTTAATATGCAAATTTTTACACAATGTACTGTATGTAGTAGGGGGGTCCCTTTCAGCTAAGGGGTTAATAGGGGTTATTTTTAGTAAAAAAATATCTCAAAAAGGAGAACGCCGAACGGTTTCAACCACACAGGGTCTTTCTCAGGACTCGACTGGAGAAAGGAGTCAACCAGAGTAGAAAGTCATGATTCTTTATATAGACATACAGTTTCAGCAATTCATTTGGTCCTCCAACATGCTACGCTGCAAGAAGCCGTGTATTTACTTTTGATGGACTCTAGCCAGAGTTAAGCTCATGTAAGTGGTTAACAGTAAAACACATATGTTGTGTTGTCGACCAAGATAATGTATGTATCAAAATAATTTATCTTTCTGGCTTTTCAAAGCTTTCAACCCAATCTTATTTCTTCAGCAAATGGGGCTGGCTGTAGTTAGGAACTTTGTTGACATGAAATGAACGTAACTAGGGATAATGTCTTATACTGCAATGCCATTAGTGAATAGTAATAAACACACTTTGGATAAAAGTTAGGATAAAATTTCTGAATATGTTCTAAAAGGCATCTACAACTTTGGTTTGGGATATTTTAGAAGAAGGAATTTAAATTGAGGTTAAAACAGTTATATAAGAGATACTTTTGCTAAAAAAAAAAAAAAGAAAACTTCACTCCCAGAAGAAAACCTCTTTGCATGAGTTGACAACTTAACCGGCAAGTAAGATTAAACTAGCACTGCCACTTAATTCTACAACAGTTGTGTGTTTGCGTGCCTATTTGGAATATGACAGTGAATTTGCCTTATCTTCATATTTTAAGGACTGGGTATCTGGAAGCTGCCCAGTACAACCAGCTTCAAACTGTTGGCTGCCGAGCAGTTCTGCTAAGGTGGGGATTAAATGTCCCGCATCGATGCACACTGATATTGCCAACATTATGCAGAAAGTCCCCAATTTCCCCAATCAGCTTTTCCCAACTGGACAGAATTATGACTTTCCGGTCTTAAGATCACATGTCTGAACTCCAGATCACTGCTCCTCATTACCAATCCGTAATCTTTCCTCTCAAACAGGTGTGCCAACCAGCTTGGATTCAGGAGAATAGTGGATAAAGATGTCTTTTCTTTCTGGCTAGAGTGGATGTTGACTGCTGAAGCATGGAATGAGTGGAGAAAAAAACTAATGAAGTCAGACCAGAGGGTAAAGCTCCACGTTTAGATGAACTGGCGGCCACACAAAGTACAAATTAAGATACAGGTTCAATTTTTAGCGGCGAAGGCCCTATTCCCTATGGCCCTATCGCATCAGGCCTGGTGAAAACTTTTATATTTTAAGGGTTTCGTAGATAAGCATAAAAAAATGTTTCTCTAGCGCTCCCTATAAAACTTAGAAAATGGAGCCCCTGCAGTACATTTGACGTAGACTCACAAAATCTGGTATGCATATGTATCATGTCAGTGACGTACAAAAAGCTCATTGGAGTAATACCCTAAACTCCGCCATTTTGAATTGAAAGTTTGAAATTAGTGTGTTTTTGGCCATTTCTACATGTACTTTAGTGAACTCCTCCTAGAGATTTCATCAAAACGACTTCAAATTTAATTTAATTCAATTTGTAATTACTGGCTTTAATTTAAGCCACAGCCAGTGTGAGACTATATACTTAGTGTGGATTTAACATTCTTCCATTTCTTTAAGTGTTTCTCTGCACAAAACTTTCAGAGTGTGTTTGTATACATCAATCTATGCTAATTGTGTCCCAAAAGAATACTGTGTATCCAAATAACCTCCCTCCATCACCACATCCAGGCACACTGAGCTTAAGTCTAATCTGATAAAAGCCGACTTTGTCATTAAACAATAATCAAATACCTTTTCAGCCAGTGCCTCCAAATGATTTAAGTCTCTGGAAATTGGATGAGATGTATCCTTGGCAGAGTCTGGTTTGCTGAATGTGCAGTGATAGCGGTCACTGTGACAGTGATCCCACTGTGCAAAATAGTTGAGGTTGTGGACCTTGGAAAAGGCATTTTTTAATGTCACAATGATTATGAAACTGTGGAGTCACTTAACACGACAATTGGGTCCCCCGCCAACTTATGTTTGAACTGGCATTCAGTTGTTTAAAGATTTCTTCGGACATCATTTTTTTTTTTTACATTTTAGAAAGATCTAAAGCTTAGTTAAAGTTCATTTAAGAAGAATACATTATCATCTTTTCTCTACTCCTTCATTCATCACTCACTTTAAGCCTTGTGGCATCTATCCATCAGTTCAAAATCTAATTTCAAAGCCAGGCGAGATTTAGAATGGCAAACAAATGAATTGCTTAGTGTGACGAAAAGCAGATACGGCAAGTAAATTCTGTGAGCAGGGTTGCCAACAAAAGCTGCTTTGGTTCACTCTCATCCTTTTTTATCAAGATTGTGTCCAGCAGCAGGCAGCTGTTTTCTGCAAGGCTGAGAATATTTTGACAATGCCGAAACGTAGACAAGTGCCAGCAATGTGACAGCATTGTTCACACACTTGCCTGCATGCTTTGCATGTACCTGCAGGATTAAAAAGTAAGGCCAATAGAGGGTAGATCAGGACAGAATTACCCCTGGATGACACTGGAATGCTTTCATTTGGAAGTAGAGCTGGGCGATATTGAGAAAACCAAATATCACAATATATTTGACCAAATACCTCGATGTCGATGTTGTACCGTTGACAATTGCTGCTTTCACAACATATTAACACAATGAGAGTTTTGATGAATAATTATCAGTAATGTGGATACAATGACAAAGTGGGCAAAGACAAATAATAGATCAACTAGTAAGTAAGGTAAGTTCAGAAAATGACATCACTTTACTGTAATGTAGTCTTTAAAACCATCATGCCAAATTACGATATCCAATATTTAAGACGATATCTAGCCTTGTATATGGTTAAATAATATTGATATATTGCCCAGCCTTATTAGGAAGTTCTGATATTTCACAATGTAACCATGACACCACCTCGGGACACAGATTACAATATTGTCATTGTTGAGCTCAGAGCAGGAGAGTTATAGTGACTCCATTGTAACATAATAGTTTCTTGTCGAAACTTCCTGCCATAGTTATTAGACCGGGGTTACACTTGTCTTTTCAACGGGACTTTTGTCATCCAATCACGCCAGGACACATTAACTGTCAAGTCGGTACGCTCCCAGATTGGATCACACCTGCATTGGGATCCGATCAACCAGACCACATGCCAAGGTTAGCCTGGCTCGCATTGACTTTACATCTCAGTGAAGTGTGGACAGCATGTGGACACAATCCAGACAATTTATCAATTGTTAGTCTTGCGTCATATTCCCGCCAGACAGGAGTTCCTTTCTACAAGCGAGAACAAAAGGAAAAGGAGGAAAACTTGTTTACGGTTACAACACTGTGGTGACTGTGAAGGCTGCGTTGATCACTCGTCTCCGCTGCCCTCTCGTCTCCGCTGCCCTCTCGTCTCCGCTGCCCTCTCGTCTCCGCTGCCCTCTCCTGAACAAAGTGTTAACTTCTGAGGATGCACATAACCAAAGTTCTGTAGGATCCCAGGGAAAGTTGATTTACATTATATCTACAAAAAAAAAATAAAAATCCACTAAATGTGAATGAGGTGAAAGTCCTCTAAATAAACTTAGCTGGTGTTTGTCTATTCCTCAGTTTGTCCCCATTCACAATGAAGAACATCATTTTTTCATCCAGCCCTATAAAAAAAAAAAAAAACACTAGCTGAGAAGCATTAAATAAGCTTCTTTCAGCACAGCCGAAAGATTGTCCGAGTCAGTGTTATTATTTAACTGCAGAATGATAAAAGCAGCCTTTAAAACAAGAGACAGAATATTTTATGGGCTATCCCTTCAGGAATAAATCCTATTAAAGAGTTAATCCAATCCAAAAACGTGCTGTTCTTTGCAGAACTACAAACTACCCAAGTGTGTTGTTTCTTTAAATTAACTGGGTCTATTGATTGAACGCACACTGCTGAC
This sequence comes from Perca flavescens, assembly GCF_004354835.1. Lineage (NCBI taxonomy): Eukaryota > Metazoa > Chordata > Actinopteri > Perciformes > Percidae > Perca > Perca flavescens. The sequence goes on along the minus strand of NC_041348.1, from coordinate 25,629,624 downwards.
ATATTCTCATCTTAACTAAGGCCTTTATGTCACATGGTATCTTGACAAGGCAGCGTCTTGAAGTGTGTGCTGGAGCACATTGTGCAGAAATAGATACAGACATAAACTTGACATCGATTTTTGCTTCCATGCTAATGAAAATGGACTAACAAACATGTCATGGCTTCACAGAATTACACATGCACAATGTATGCAATGATGGCGAACAAATTTTGCTAAGATACTGTTGAATAATTATTTTTTTTAAAGATTGTTTATTTTCACAGGACAGATGAAGACATGAAAAGGGAGAGAGAGGGAAAAACATGCAGCAAAGGGCCGCAGGTTGGAGCTAAAGCCGCGGCTGCTGTGTCGAGGAGCAAACCCCTACATATGTGCGCCTGCTCTACCTACTGAGCCAACCCGGCCACAGGACTTGCCCCTTTTATTCAAAAGAAAAAAACTCTAAAATTGTGTCCTGAAATAGGTGCTTGATTTCAACAATGTGGTATTGTTGTTGGGCAGTGCAAAGCTTAATATGGAGTTCAGATTGGGCCCACTTCCTTTGTTTATTTATTATGTTTAAATTTAATTTAGTACCTTTTGTGTGTGTGTGTGTGTGTGTGTGTGTGTGTGTGTGTGTGTGTGTGTGTGTGTGTGTGTGTGTGTCTATATGCATGGAAACATGTACAGCATCACATGTGACTGGAAGATGAGATATCAAATTATCCGTTGCCGTGATGAGGCTGATAAAAGCCGGCACATAGATCTGTCAAAGTCAAGACTAATACCAAAACTCACAAAACATCATCTGCCATGTCACAAAGTATTTTAATGTCTGGTCTCAGTCAGCCCACATTAGTACTCTAACAAGCTTCTCTGTCAAGCTTTAGTAAATTCTGTACAACAAAGCTCAAACCTTATACACCCATTAACAACTAATTCCTACCATACACTAGAAGGCTTTGAACAGACTTTGAAAAGACTAAAGTCTGACACCATCTCACATCTGAAGACAAGCATCTCAAATCTACCATCAAAGCCTGTCATAATATGTAAAGACTGAGGATCTTGCAGGGTCACACATTGCAAGACTACAACTAGATTAGTTTTGAAAAATGTCACCAAGCTAGCTAGCTAGCTACTGCTAGCGTTAGCTGGTAACTTAAGGGAAAGTTTGCGGCTTTTCTGTTCTGCTGTACATGCAGATGAACGGTGGCAGTACCCGGAGGTCTGCGTTTATCCACCAATAAAACTCAACTGTTGGATGTCTCACTTCAGAAGGGTTGAAATTCGGCAGCTTTCCCTCTTTAGCGTTTAGCTTAGCACGGCACCAAGCAACCATAAGCAACAATGGCTCTAGCCGTTTGCTGCTTCCTGTTTGGTGCTAAAGGGAGCACACCCATTGGTGGTTGACAATGTTCACATCATTTAACTTCACTACCAAGACTTAAAACTTACGATAACATCAAACACGTTTGATGTTGTCGGAACGTCAAGACAGGAAAAGGACTGACTCGAACTGAGTTTTATGACCACCTTACACCAAACAATGCAACAATGGGAGCGCGCCCCAACTAGCAAGACTCATGATTTTATTCCGACATTGGAAATTAGTCTGCGACAGTGGAATCGCTTGAAAAGTCATTTGGTCTAATGTCGGCATTAGATCCAAATTATTTCATGAAAATCCCTTTTCTCCATGGTTTCCAAAGGTATATATCTGAAATACTTTGAAACACATTTCTGAGAATTTCTTAAATATTTAGGACCCATTATGGCCATGGCTACCATGAAAATTATTTCACTTCATCCATTCAGCTTGACCTCATGTTTATGTGTGCCAATTTCTTTCTTCTTCATAGTGTAGCAGCAAGTGATATATCCATCCTGCCAATATCATTCTAATTGAACACAGAAGCAACATTAGCGCCGAGCGGTGAGCTTACTGTGTCGATCTCAACCACACATTTTCGTGGCCATTTTGCTGTCATTTTTTCATGGATGTGTTGGAGCTCGATAGCCAGCTAACCATTCTTAATCCTGCATACAAAGCTCCGATTGCTCAATTGTTTCTCCAGCTGGCTATCAGTGGGCACAACAACAGACATATTTTTTTTTAGAGGACTGGAGCCAGGCTAGGGCAAAGCGCCAAACAGTACAACTTTAGTCTCCACCCGATGACCCTTTTTTTAGGCTGGATGTGCGTTACCTTCCGCTTTCTTTGTGTTGACATTCTAAACTCTGGTGGATTTATGAGGACTATGGTTAACTGCTCATCAAATCTCTGCAGGTTAAATCAAGACAGCTAACTAGACTATCTGTCCAATCTGAGTTTTGTGTTTTTGACTAAAACAACCTTTAAATGTACACATGTTCCACCGAAACTTAGCGCTTAGTGCCACCAAAGATGATTGTGATTGCTTTAAAGAAATGCCAATAAACCAGAGAACGTTTTTCTCCCATCCTGGAATTCTGTGTGGACTAGCCAGACCCCTCCTCCGCAGCGGTGTGGAGGAAGGTCTGGCAATGCAAGATTAGTAAAACTTTAATGGGGCTTTCACACTAACTAACTCGCCGGAAGGGGGCAGAGGGGAAACGGTTTCCCTCACAGTGGTAGTGGTATGAAGTGGTTGCCACCAACGTTAACGCGCACAGATTTTGCTCTGCCGTGCAGGGTTCACCACGCTGAACTTCTGGCACCAGAAATCCACCAAAAGCAGCTGCTTTTCAAAATCGCTTTGTTTTGGGGGGAAACGCTCTAGGAGGGAGGGGGTTTTGATAGGGGTTGTCATGGCGATTGTCAGGGCGGTTTCTGCACAGCGGTGTAAAAGCCCCATAGGATAGAAAGAGTGACTGATCCATTTTAATGATACAAAATACTTTCAAATATACTATGTAGCACTTCATATACTGACATGATTGCAGTGCCTGTGCATCCATTTTTTTCTTTATCCTGTTCAGGGTCACAGGGAGTACAGCTTCCCACTGCGGGGGAGTAAAAAAGGAGATTTTATTCGTAGGCAGAAACCTGAATAAACTATAACATTAAGTAGAAGAAAAAAAAAACATTACTTTGTCATTTCGTGGCAATATTTCTATTAGTATGTGGTAAGAGCTCCAGAATGACGTTAAAGGCGTTTTATCCATCTGGGAGGGAGACGCATTAACCTTAAACTGATATTTAAATGTCAAGACAGTATGTGTGTGTGTACGACGAGCATATAGAGAATGTAATTCAATAGAGGCCTACCCTTTCCAGCTGCATATTATATCAGATTATGCAGTCAGAGATGAGTGATTGCTAGGGCCAATATTTTCATCAATTAAGCCCAATTACCAAACAGCTCCAGTAGCACCCGACCCCAACCTTCTCAATTATTCAGCAATGTTGTGTTGTTCACAGCTGAAGACGAGATTTTTCAACTGACAAACAAGCCTGTTATTTTTATTGTTTTTAAGAATGTGTAGGAGTAAAAATAAAAAAAAAAAAAAAAAAAAAAAAAAAAAAAGTGAGAATATGTGCGTCCATGAAGGTTCATATTTTTGCAAGTTTATGCTTCCGGGCATGACATGTGAAGAGAGCAGTGCACCTCTGATTCTCACGAGCTGAAAACATAACCTGAATTCGGGTTATTTTTATTCTCTAGAGATTGAGAAGGTGCTTTGTCATTTTGTTTCAACTCTGGCAGCTCCTGTTCCTCTTTAATACTCTCTGCTATAAGAGGACAAGATATTATTTTTCAAAACATCCCGTTGTGGTAAATCCTTCATCCAGAGAAAGAAAAAAAAAAAAACTTTATAGGAAAGAAAAAAAAGACAGCATTTTCTTTTTATTTCAAAACTGGTATTTTTAGGGCTGCAACTAACAGTTATCTTCATTATCAAATAACCATGCAGTCTATAAAATGTCAGATTAAAGTGAAAAATCACAATTTCCAGAGTCTGAGGGGAAGTCTTCAAATGCCTTGTTTTGGTCAACCAACAGTCCAAAAAGATCAGCAGTTTACAATCGTGGAAGACTAAAGAAACCAGCAAATATTTACATTGGAGATGCTGGAACAAAATAATTGTGGCATTGTTTTTCTTAAAAAAATAACTTAAATCTTTAAATCCAATAGGCAATTAATTTTTTTGTTCAGCTACTCGATTAATCAAATGACACTTGCAGCTCTAGGTATTTTTCTCCTCATTTTCTCCTCATATACTTTATAATTCTTTTTTTCTAAGTTCTTTACTGTAGTTTTTAGTATTATAAGCACCAGTATGTATCATTACTTTTATTATTATGATTTCTATTATGTCATTGCTATGATTGTTATTTCCTGTGTGGGCGAAAAGCCATAAGACTACTTGGCAGTGAAGAAGCTTTTGTGTGTGTGTGTGTGTGTGTGTGTGTGTGTGTGCGAGGGAGAGAGAGAGAGAGAGAGAGAGCCAAGTCAGCCTCCAGATGGTCACTGGGAACCCAGGGATAAGACCAGGTTAAATTTCCAAATGCTGAACCCTGCGCTGTGCTGAGGAACTGTGTGTTTACCTCAGTCAAATTTAAAACTACAAAAACAAGTGAGCATGTTCACATCCATTTTAATAACTGGGGAAAATGCAAATGCACGGACAGAAGCATAAAGGTCATGTGTTTGAATCTTGGGCCTGGTTCTGTCTGTGTGGGTTACTATCTGTAGTCCAAAATGCAAGTAGCGCAGGTGGCTCTTAAAAAAGTACACCTGGAAGCCGTTTGAAAAAGATGCAACACAGACTGCTACATAAGGCTAGTTGTGCCTGGCAACAGAACACATATATGGGGAATTGGCACTAGGTTGTATCCACAGTTGATTGATTTGTTCCGAGGTTTTGTTTGCCAATTTTAAGTGAATAAGTTGGCTGATAAGTGGCACGGAAATGCAGTACAAAATAAACCATCCAAAGTATTTGAGGTTAAAGAGTAACTTTAAAGTGCTCATATTATGCTTATTTTCAGCTTCATAATTGTATAAATGTTGGTTATATTAGAGTAAGTTTACATGGTTTAATTTTCAAAAAACACCATATTTTTGTTGTACTACACATTGCTGCAGCTCCTCTTTTCACCCTGTGTGTTGAGCTCTCTGTTTTAGCTACAGAGTGAGGCATCTCACTTCTGTCCCATCTTTGTTGGGAGTCACACGTGTGCAGTACCTAGGTAAGGACTACTAGCCAGTCAGAAGCAGAGTATGAGGGTGTTCCCTGACAGTACCTAGGTAAGGACTACTAGCCAGTCAGAAGCAGAGTATGAGGGCGTGCCCTGACAGTACCTAGGTAAGGACTACTAGCCAGTCAGAAGCAGAGTATGAGGGCGTGCCCTGACAGTACCTACTGTAGGTAAGGACTACTAGCCAGTTAGAAGCAGAGTATGAGGGCGTGCCCTGACAGTACCTAGGTAAGGACTACTAGCCAGTCAGAAGCAGAGTATGAGGGCGTTCCCTGACAGTACCTAGGTAAGGACTACTAGCCAGTCAGAAGCAGAGTATGAGGGCGTGCCCTGACAGTACCTAGGTAAGGACTACTAGCCAGTCAGAAGCAGAGTATGAGGGCGTGCCCTGACAGTACCTAGGTAAGGACTACTAGCCAGTTAGAAGCAGAGTATGAGGGCGTGCCATGCTAGCAGCTAGGCGAGCATTATGACGTGTGTTACAAAGTGATGCGGCTACAGACCGTCACAGCTTGTTGTATCAGCGGCAGTTAGTAGATGTGTTTAGCCTCTACAGAGCTCTACACCGGCTACTATGCTCCACATGGTGCTCCGTCAGGTCAGGGGCAGTTGGTGGGTCAGCTACCTGACAATAAGTGACTGTGAGCCGGGTACAGGGCACCGCGAGCTGTTGGTCGTTTCGGAGGAGATTACAGTTAAGTTTAGGCAAGAAAAAGTGAGCGTTATGCGGCGACAAAAGTTAAGTTTAGACACTGAAACTACTAGTTAAGTTTAGGAAAAAGATCATGGTTTGGATTAAAACACTCCCAAGGAAACATGCATTTTCTGTGTGAAAGTCCTTTGTTTTCCCCAGAAAGCTAAATCCACTGACAGTGACCAAATACAAAATTACAATATGTTGCACCAAATGCCTGGAACTAGAGTCATTCAACCTGCTTATCCAAACATCTTATCTCATTAAATAATGCCACTTAGGATTCTGGACAGAGTCTAAGTGCAGTTGGGATTGCAATCTTATCTTTTCCAAGGGTAAGATGTCAGATCTTGCAAAAAAAAAATCTCTTTGGTTTACAAAATCCTAAATTAATTCTCTAAAAATAGGACACTAGCCGTGGTTTCTAACATCCATCAGAAACACACCTATGACTGGGAGCAGGTGTAAACACTGTGTGACACACAACAGCCTCAAAGGATTACAAAGTTCTCTGTGTAGTGTCTCGTAAAAAAGCATATATCTCCAAATATTTAGTAACTTTATTTAATCAGGTTGTTGAACTGAGATCCAAGATCTCTTTCTAAGGACACATGAAAAGCCAGACAACAATCAAGTAACATAATAAATGAATAAAAAAAAAAAAAACAGAAAATCATATATATCAGATCATAGATTATTGAGTATCTAAAAGGTAAGTAGGTATTGCATTGTCTACTATAGATACAATAAGAGAAGAGATGTGAGGTTGTTTGTAAGTAGAGTTTTATACTGTAAATGAATATCATAAGATGATCCTTCCGTCCATCGTCACAAAACCTAAAACAAAGTATTGTTGTTTTTTTTCTAGATTTTAAAAAGTTGACATTTTGGAGATGAAAATAGATTTGACAATATACTGTATATTAAGCAAAATATAAATGTGTTTTAATGAATATAAGATGATGATATAATTATCATGTGAACATCAATGTCTCGGTTTTCTTCTCTGTCCTGTTATTTTTTTCCTGAGCTGCTGGCATGTTTCTTGCAGCGAGCAGATGTGCTGTTAATAGGCCAGACCGAAGGGACTGCAATGTCCCATTCATTTCAGATGGTAAGAAAGCATTCTCACTCAGCAGACAGGGTTTTATCAATATACCTATTGCAATCAATACGTCCATAAGTCTCTCTCTCTCAAACTCTCGATCTATCGGTCAATTTCTGTTCCTACCCTAACCTATAGACATGAAGGCTGGGTCATGACCGAAAGACCTACAGTACAGGCCAAAAGTTTGGACACACCTTCTCATTCAATGTGTTTCTTTATTTTCATGACTATTTACATTGTAGATTCTCACTGAAGGCATCAAAACTATGAATGAACAGATATGGAATTATGTACTTAACAAAAAAGTGTGAAATAACTGAAAACATGTCTTATATTTTAGATTCTTCAAAGTAGCCACCCTTTGCTTTTTTTGATAACTCTGAAAACCCTTGGTGTTCTCTCAATGAGCTTCATGAGGTAGTCACCTGAAATGGTTTTCACTTCACAGGTGTGCTTTGTCAGGGTTAATTATTAGTGGAATTGTTTCCCTTATAAATAAAAAAGCAAAGGGTGGCTACTTTGAAGAATCTAAAATATAAGACATGTTTTCAGTTATTTCACACTTTTTTGTTAAGTACATAATTCCATATGTGTTCATTCATAGTTTTGATGCCTTCAGTGAGAATCTACAATGTAAATAGTCATGAAAATAAAAAGGAAATGCATTGAATGAGAAGGTGTGTCCAAACTTTTGGCCTGTATTGTAGGTCGCGGGTACAAGCGGCCAAAATGGGTTTTCTCGGGAGGGTGGCTGGCGTCTCTCTTAGAGACAGGATTAGAAGCTTAGTCATCCGTGAGGAACTCTGAGTAGAGCCGCTGCTCCTTTGCATGGAAAGGAGCCAGCTGAGGTGCTTTGGGCGACTGGTAAGGATGCCCCTCTGGGCGCTTCCCTAGGGAGGGGTTCCAGGCACGTCCAACTGGGAGGAGGCCTCGGGGAAGACCCAGGACTAGGTGGAGGGATTATATCTCCCCTGCTGGAGCTGCTGCCCCAGCCAGTGGTGGAATGGAACTCAAGAGTGTTTCTTCCCTGCACTTTGTGATGCTCAGGTTGGTTCAGATGTTAGCACCGTTAGCCATGTTGTGTCATCTAATAACGTTAAAGGAATACGCCACCGTTTGTTGAAATAGGGCTTATTGCGGTCTACCCTGGCTGTAGATAGGTGGGCCAACGCATCTTTCGTCTCAGTGCAAGTAATTAGGTTGTTTTTTTGTCTTTTGTTGGCTCACTTTTACTCACAACATGCTAACTGGCAAAATAGGATTCCATTCACTACGCTAAGCTAACTAGCGGTGGCGCTGCAGGTGTTGCACCGGACTAAAACAATGCATGCACAAAAAATGCGTTGGCCCACCTATCTACAGCTAGGGGAGACCGTGATAAGCCCTATTTCAACAAACGGTGGCGTATCCCTTTAACAATGGGAGCGACGCACTAGGCGAATAAGGGGAAAGCACTGCTGCCCGTTCTTCCTCGGCCTCCACTTCATCAGCTAAGGTTATTTCGCATTCTTCCTCACTGGCTAGTAGTGAGTTTTTGTGACATTGGATAGATGCCCGCGCCGCTCGGCTAAGTGCAACTCACCGTGCGTTCATGGACATCGGAAAAACGTTTTTCCGAGTGAAAACGTCACCATTCACGTAACGTCCTGTGGGAATCAGAGGTGGGAAACTCGGGCTGGATTTTGCTAACCAAGTTTCCCAGTTGGTGACGTGTTGTTGACAACTGATGTTTGATGTAGGCGACTTTGGTTCACTGAACATATTTCAATGACAATAAACTGTTTATTGTGGACAAACGCCTCTGCCAAGAAACATGCACAGACATAACATGTTTGAAATTATTCATAAATAGGCCCATGTATACAAAAACAACACATTATCCGTGTCTTTTCCCATTGGTTGTCCTGCAGATAACACAAAGAAACACCTGGCGATGTGCTGTTTAGATGCTCGCATAAGAAAACAGCAGAAAATCTTCTGTTATTGTGGCCTCCATGTTTTCACCCACCTGATGCTCTAGGCTACGGCCAGCCGTTGGTGGCAGTCATGCAAAAAGTTGTTATGCCAAACGCCAATATAACAGAAGAAGAAGAACACGCATCCCGACCCTGTGAACGCTACCAGTCGGAAGAACAACGTAACCAGGGGGCGGGGCGGTGCCTGTTATGTATATGTGGCATGAACGCAGCATTAATCCTATTTTTACCCGGGCTATGCGTGCACAGGCTAGCGGCTCTCTTACTGCCAAAGCTGCCGCTAGAATCAACCTTAGTCAAATCTTACGGACAACAACTTTAAGTACAAATTTCAGGAACTTGTACTTTACTTGAGTTTTTTCTTTTCATGACACTTTCTACTTCTACTCTACATTTCAGAGAGAAATATTGTACTTTTTACTCCACTACATTAATCTGACTAACTAGTTACTTTACAGATTAAGATTTTTGCACACAAAATACACGTAGTTTATAAAATACATTTTATTATAAATTGAACTACCCAACAAGTCCAGCAGAAATGATTAAACCATTAAACATAAAATGTTTTTGACCCTTTCACACTTTAACGCTCTTTACGACTTTTGCCATTTTCTTCGCCGCTTTCAACGCTTTTGTCGTTTCCAGTTTCTAAAATGTGAGGGTTTTTCTGCATGAAGTATTTTTACTTTTTAAATACTTTAAGTACATTTTCCTGGTGATACTTACATACGTTTACTTAAGTAACATTTTCAATGCAGGACTTTTACTTGTAAGAGAATATGTTTACAATGTGCTATTAGTACAAAACAGGATTTACATTAAGATTAGAAAACATGATAAAGGTGTGGAAGAAGGCACGGTGAAATATCGAGGCAGCTGCACTCTGGACTGGCTGTGGGAGAGAGAGACCCTGCTTCCTCTCTGCAGCTGCAGCCAGTGGTAACGCCAGCAACAAAAAGGTATCACAAATGTTCCCTCATGTGTCACCAACAGCTTTGCATGGGCAGAATCCATTACTGAAGCCAGTGCACTTAAACACAGCAAGGCAGTATTCATAAACAAAGGCCTGTTGGATCTTACTACCAATATACAGTATGAGACTCATCTTTCTTCCACATGAATATATAGATTTTTCCTATAGATTTCTTTAGGAAAGCAGCGGGAAAACTATAGTTGACATTGTATTAGAGCACACAAAAACATGTCTTCATCTGGGTAAAATGTGTCTCGGGGGAATATATTTTTTGTCTCCAAGTATGGAATCAGTGACAGCTCTAATAGACAAAGGAATGAAATCAAAGCTCAATACTGCTCTGTGTGTGTGTGTGTGTGTGTGTGTGTGTGTTCTTGTTTAACTATATTAGTGGGGTCCAAAAACCAGGAGTACAGTATAGACCTTTTTCACGGCAGACATGTTGACATGTCATAGTAGGAAAAGAACAGGTATATTCAAACCTATTAATGATGGCTGCATTCCACTTAGGAGAGGCCCTGGTATTGGGCATGCTGACTCACTGACATAGCTTACTGGGACACTTTATGGATTTGAGCCATTCGTTAAGGTTATCAATTTCAGCTGGGCTTTTCCTACTATGACAAGTCAAAATGTCTGCTGTGAAAAAGATTCATACTTGTGGGGTGCGGACAGCTTTGTGGGGCCAAAATGCTGGACCCCACAACTTTAAAGGGCTGTTAGAGGGTTAAGACTTGGTTTTAGGATTAGGGTTAGAATTAGGTTATGGTTACGGTGAGTGTAAGGGTTAAGGTTAGGCATTTAGTTGTGATGGTTAAAGTTAGGGGAAGGGGCTAGGGAATGCATTATGTCAATAATGGGTCCCCACAAAGATGGTGCAACAAATCTGTGTGTGAGTGTGTGTGTGTGTCTGTGTGTGTGTGGTGTGAGTGAGTGAGTGATTGAGTGATTATATGTATGCGTGTGTGTGTGTGTGTGTGTGTGTGTGTGTGTGTGTGTGTGTGTGTGTGTGTGTGTGTGTGTGTGTGTGTGTGTTACCGTTGTAACGTATGCTCCCCAATTATCAAGCTCTAGTTCCTACAGTTTGTGCTCTGTGTGGGACGACACTCTAATGTTGGTCTGTTTATGTGTATTGTATAGTACATGCAGTGTGTCTGATTGTCCGTCTAACCAATTGACTATTGCATTATGCCTGAAATATATACAAACTATTATTATGTTAATATAATAGGATGAGGATGATTCATTATAATAATTATGGCTTTATGATAACTGAATATTCTAGTTTATTGGAATTACCAAAATCATGAAATTCTTTTATCATTTGACAAAACCGTCATCAAAGTTAAGGACAAACTGTAGTTAAAAACAACAAGGAGTTACATGTATGAATTCAGTTTGAGTTTTGTCCGATATAATGCAAAATACTCGACCAGTTTACTGTAATGAACATCAGTTAATATCTGATATTTTCATACATTTACCAGGTTGTCATCAATATCTGAAAAATATTTGCATCAATATTTTTACACTGATTTCAAACATATCACCCAACTGAAGTGAATTCTGCTGTTGCATTTTATTTATCTGGATAAGTTGAGTAAGTAAACTGGAAACCAAGTAGAATGGATGAAATGTAATGTATGTAAATGTAATACAAGAGGGGCATTATGGTTGTAAATTGCAACATTTCTTTTCATTACTGAAGACAGTTGTAGCACACTTGAATAAATGTGAGTAAAGGTATGGTGCGGTACCCAACTGACAAGCAGACGGTTTGTGTGTGTGTGTGTGTGTGTGTGTGTGTGTGTGTGTGTGTGTGTGTGTGTGTGTGTGTGTGTTTCAGAAATGTGAGCTCAGCAGGTTACTCCCCATCTGGCGGATGACAATTAGGACCTGGCCCAGTGGTGCTGCTTATTAGCAACATTTGTATGGGACCTCACGTGTGTGTGTGTGTGTGTGTGTGTGTGTGTGTGTGTGTGTGTGTGTATCATTTAACATTTGAATGTGATCCAGGGAGCTAACCTTGGCTAGACCTGCAGTCAGCATTTCTCACACGCAGACACACTCCTTAGGTTGGCAAGCAGCTAATGTTCCCTTAATACCTGCGACGGGTGCAGTCCTCACGGTGATAAGTAACTTCTCTGGTGATCACCGTTTCACGATGATTGGAGAAGCGTTGAGTATACCTTCAGGATAATGCTGAGGAGAGGCAGACGTGCTGGAGTTTGAATGTAAATGCGGATGATAGTTTGCCCGGATTTTCCTGAAGTTGCAGAAAACTGTTGAAGAACTGAATTTAAAGTAAACTGCAGATTCTGTATCTGCTCTACCTGTTAAAGGACCATACCACTTACACTGCACAATGTAACTATTACTATATATGGATTCACATAAGAATTGCAATTCTAACCATCTACACTACAGAATTGTTTCACAGAAGCACCGGTTAGTATATTGCATGCTCACACTTCATCTTCAATAAAGGCAAAAGTTTTGTTGCTTTTTGGATTTTATAATCTTGCGCGGAAGAAGAAGTACATTGTCAAATGTAAATGTTTAATGTTGCAATCCAGTGAAACCATAGACTGTAAATTTAGTGGACGGAGCATGTGTGACGTCACCCATTGGTTTGTGGAGATCTGCTATGAGTTGCCGAGTTTGCCGTTATAGGCGCAGCCATCCTGGTGTGTGACGATTTTAGACGAGAGGGAGAAGTGAGGGAGGAGCTGCTCACACTCTACGTTATGTGACACACTTTCACTGGCAGTCACATCATAGCCACGCCCTCAAACACCCCTGGCTTTATCGCCGATTTTAAAATCAAGACCATAATTCAAAAAATTAACATCATTCTGTGTTGCAGAAGACTTAAAACTAGCAATTGAGACCATAAACTCATTATGAAAATGTTTACTGAGGTAATAAATCAAGTGAGAAGTGGGTCACTTTCTCATAGACTTCTACAGAAACCAAACTCCTTTTGCAACCGCACGTGTCGCCCCCTGCTGGAATTCAGATAGAAAGCAGTTTTAAGGCACTTCCGCATTTGCAGCACTTCGCCGAACCGGATGCGTTGTCCATTAATATTAACAGTCTATGGTTGTAATTCATTGGCCTTAAAACATGAGTGAATGGTTTGGCACAGGAGTAAGAGCCTGAAAATAGTGCCTCTATTTCTATTCATTGAAACAAAAATCGATTTGCGATTACGGAAGCCTTGTGTCATGTGGATGCACAGGGGTGTTGTCATTACTTAGAATTCCTCATGGGGGCGACAGAAACTACGCACTATAGCTTTAACCTTAGAAATTCTGAGTTTTCTCGGAATACTACCCCTCTCTCTCTCCGGGTCCGTGACATATTTTTTTTCCTGCAATGGCCTGAGAACGCTGTCGTAGCAAAAGCAACTTGCGTTTGCATTCCCCCCCGGTATAGACCAAACAACTAATCGATTAATCGAGAAATAAATCGACCGATTAATCAACAATGAAAATAATCATTTAGAGTTCAAATTAATCGCCAGTGCAACACAGATGTCTTCTTACTTTATAGTTGGTTTTTTTAAGGTGCATAACAGTGACTAACGTTTATGAATAATGTAACTTTACATCAAAACTTTAGTCACTGTTATGAACCTTAAAAAATAAATATAAATATATAAAGTAAGAAGACATCTGTGTTGCACCGGCGATTCTTTTTTACTCCACACTGTTTTGTCCTGCCCTGGTTGCCCGGATTGTTGTGGACTGCAGAAGCGCAGAGAGCCCTCTCTTTTTTACACGAAAATAATCGTTAGTTATAGCCCTGATTAATATATCAATTAAAAAATGTTTAAAACAAAGCAGAATTTACATCTCCACCAGATTTTCTTATGGAGCTTTATTTCCTTTCTTATACTGGAGCTCTGCAGCTCTACAGCTTAATGCACTTTTAATATCTGTCTCACCATCTCAAAATTACCAAGCACTTCATATTTGTGATGGGTTTTCTTTTTCGGCCAATGATAACTCAAGTACATCCTAGAATATTTATTTTCTTTACTAGAGGTACATGTAGCATCTGCCCAGTAAACCATCCATGTACGGAAAATAAATATGATGGGGAACTAATGAGGATAGTTAACTGCTAATGGCTGGTAGTTAAATGTTATGTTTTATCACTTTGCTAAAACACTGGCGAGGTAGCTCATAAAGACTTTAAAAGAGTTGAGTCTAATGCAGCTGGAGCTCACAATAAGCATTTGGAGCAGAAATTAGAAGTCACTTAATTTTCACACTTTGCTAAAATAAATACTACACAAATGACAAACACACATGCCTTAACAATCCTTTTATATCTTTTGCTGCCATAATTGTGTCACATAAAGCCGTTATGTGAGCACACACCGGCTACACGTGCTCAGACATGTGTGACACCTCGACAACCTTGTTACAACACAAGGACGAATCCCGAGTCATTCCTTTCCTACGTTGACCTGGGCTGCAGATGTGGCATTTCACACTATGGGTCTGATTACCTTTAGAACAAACTGAGGAAATTAAATCATCAGCTAAGGCCGAAGTCAGAGAGAGAGAGAGAGAGAGAGAGAGAGAGAGAGAGAGAGAGAGAGAGAGAGAGAGCACAATACAGCCACCAGTAGGTTAATGAGCTATGAAATGAAATGTGATTCTTTGCCTGCAGCCCACATCCCTCTAAATATCAGCTAACACGGCAAATGAACTTTACACTGCCATCAATTACCTGCAGCCACAATGGCCTAGTGGGGTTTTTAGGAGCGAGGGAGAAAAAAAGAGGAAGACATGTAAATAACATGCCATATATTAGGGTGCCCAGGTGGCGAAGTGGTGGAACGCACACCCATGTAGAGGCTCAGTCCTCGTCCCAGAGGTCACGGGTTTGACTCGAACCTGCAGCACTTTCCTGCATGTTGTCCCCCCTCCCCTTTCATGTCTAAGCTGTCACAAAAATAAAAGGCCTAAATGCCAAAAAAATCAAAAAAACATGTCATAAATGGCATATGTACTAATCACAAGTATATAGACAGAGACTAAATATATAGATAATTGATGAGCAACGTAAAGGAGGAAGAATTGCAAAATCCCCACATTCATTCAGCTTCAAATGTTTTCTGTGCCAAAAAACTGGGAAATTTGTTTTCAGGCTTGAATATTACCACTGTTTAAAAATGATAATCAGTAAGCTTTAATGGTAAATGGAATTTACTTCTGCTTCTGGCTGTGTCTTCTGCAGAGTTTAGATTACGTCTAATATTGTATCTTCAGACAGTAAACCCCTAACTTGATGTTTTCTTGTGCTGATAAATAGATTTCAGGCTATGGCATTGCCAAAGTAGTATTTCTCTACTGCAATGCAGCTTTGTCGGAGGCAAAGGTACATTGTTAACAGCGACAAACAACAGCTGGCTTCACAAAGTGCCTGAGGCCAGGTAATTTGATTTTATGTAAAACAAATCTTTAAAGCTGCAAAAAGAAACCGTTAACTTTTAAGAATTACAGAAAGAGGGTGTTTTGTTTTTTTTTCCTGTTTTTACACTTTCCTGTAATCACAATAATCAAATTTCTCTTCTGATCTCAAGTTAACATTCAGTCATTTATTTTAAATGAATGAAAACATGATCTGGAATTCCCAATGAGGATTGACTTAATCTCCGATCAGAATCAAGGGATTTGTTTTTAACACTTTGTTTTTAACACTGTTACTAAAAATGTCTTTCCAGTGATCCAATGCAAATACCAGAATGAGGCCAAAGCATTTGAATTAATCTGTCAGTTTGTCTGTATGTTCATTAACAGGGTGGCTACAGGTATAAACAAGTTCAATTTAACAAGTTCAAGTTCAATTTAAATTTTAATACCACTTCTAAATGAAATTTAAGACCAAACTTACGATGGAAATACAAATCAAAAGTGGAAATATACAGTCATCTTAACAAGTAAACACACTGTCTGTTCAAAATGAACAGTATGGTAAAATGACAATAATCAATTGAGTTTAAGAACATTGACTAAATGTGTGTAATGCGAAAGGATAACACAAAAATGTCATTGCTGTCCTAAACTATATTTATTATTACAATATGTTCTGAACATTTAGGTCCAATGAACAAATACTTATTAAATCAAGTAAATATAAAAAGGTTTTGAACATATTTTTGAACAAAATAAATAAAATAACATGAATAAATAAATGAAAATTCCAGCTGCTGTGTGTGTGTGTGTGTGTGTGTGTGTGTGTGTGTGTGTGTGTGTGTGTGTGTGTGTGTGTGTGTGTGTGTGTCTGTGTGTGCGCGCGCGTGTGCATTCTTATGTCTTTGTAATTTTTGTGCACAAGTTCATGTCGACTCCTGAGCTTTTGTGAATATACTTGGAAAACAATCCTTCTTATATTACGGATTAGTAACTGTAATATATTTACTGTTTTGGAAATTGTTACACTACTTGTTACTGTGAAAAGTAATACAATTACAGTAATATACTACTAAGTAATGCGTTACTGAAACTACATTTAAAAAAAACCAAAGAAGGTGATTTAATTTAAATCACCTTTTTAAATGTAGTTTCTAACATCTCCCATTAAAACTGTGCAAGGAAATCAAAGACAACTAAAATAAATACACACATATATTTAAATAATTTCTACAGAAGAGGATAAGGGCCACATGTGAAAAAAATTGTTGAGTTCTGACTTTAATCTTTTTTAAAAACTTAATAGAAATGTTTGACTTTAATCACAGAAGTCTGAGAAAAAAGTCAGAATTCTGACTTTTTTTTAAAAAAACATGAAAAAAATACTTAAAAAAAAGGCAGAATTCTTTATTCTCAGAATTCTGAGATTAAACTCAGAACTCAAATACATTTTTCACATGTGGCCCTAATCCTCTTCCATACATTTCAGGTTGAGGGTTTCACAAAAAATAAAAATCAGATTTACCCTGAAAATTAACTTTAAAAAAAAAAAAACGTTTTTGTTTATGTCCTCTTTTAAGTCTGCCCTCCATGTCTCAAGTCTGGTTATTAATGTCTCTTTGGAGCCAGATGCAAGCCAGTTATATATTGATGAGATCAAACCCCTCTCACTGCATTTGTTTGTCATAATTTCTTCTAAGGATGAAAGTGCAGGAATCCAGACTGATTGGTTTTGCATAGAAGAATAAAAGTTCCTCACTTTACAAATTAACAGAGATTTAGATGAACATCTTGGTGATGCTTAAAAAAACTGCACAATTACTGCAAATAAAGAAACCGCAAAGAAAATGCAGATGGACATAAGACAGATTCTCCATTTCATTAAATGTTCGTCTCTCAAGCTCATTTAGCCATTTTCAGCAGTATTAAAAAAGCATGTTCACACCCAAAACCAGTTATGGGATCACACAGAAGCAAATATGACCCCATTCCGAAATAACTCACTGCACTTTGTCTTCCACACTCTCTTTCTCACCCGTCCATCTTTACTCCCTCCTCTCTTCCTCTTTGACACTAACAAGCAGTGAAAACTCTTGGGTGTTGGAGTCCTATACAGCAACAACAGTCATCTCAAATAAAATCATGCGGCCTCTGCACTGCTATCTTAACCTCACACGCAGTCTGTCAGCTTCAAACACTGTCATTAGAAAATGGACACAAAGTGGTTTTGAAACGTCAGACTTGTGATGCGTGATGAAACTGGTATGTTTGGTGATGAAACTGGATCAAATGCAACAGTCGTACCGTACCATCTGCTCTGTGAGCCGGGAAGTCTGAGCACGTAAAGTAATATGATGGCCTGCTGCTGGGTCTATTGGTCTAACAATTCCTTGAGCTCTACAATACTACTGCCACAGTGCCGCTTGACATCAAACAGGGAAAATGACCTAACAATTGGGGTTGAACTTTGAGAAACTAGCATTATTCATAAGAATTTTAAAGGGCTTGGTACCGAATTCAATACTTTTTAGGCACCGACCAAATTGTCTCTAAAGTATCGAGTTTCAAAAAATGCCTCTTCAATACCCAATTTCAACACCTAAGGAGTACATCTCACCAGCGTCAGTGAGCCAATAAGCATGCAGCATGCTTCTACCAAGATCTAATAATGCTGCTGATTGGCTGTTTAACGTTACACGTTGCAGATGCATGCAGGAAAAACTCTACATTACACACAGAGACGACTCACATAGTAGGAGCTGATAAAATTAATAAAAAGATTTGTGCCGTAATGTTGTAATTTCTTTTTGTTTTATAAAATTGGTGTCGAAAAAAAAGTATTGTTTAGGAACCAGTATCAAAGTCACAGTATTGGTATCGGTACTGGTATTGAAAACGATCCCCAGCCCTAGATTTATATGATTATGTCCATTTCTAAGTATGTGCACACCAGAGCCCATTACAGAGACGAAGACATATTTTGTATCTATTTTTAAATGTCCATTACAGTGGCAACTTTTGGATTAATTAAATGTATTGGTAAACCAATGCTCACATAATACTACACAGCGGTTATGGTACGTGTCCATTAGGGCTGGGAGGATATGCTTTTTGTTTTTCCCAATTCGATTCTTTCACGATGCATGGATGCCGATTTGCTTTGTATTGCGATTTTCATTCATTGCGATTCTAGAAGTATTGCGATTTGATAGTATCGAGTATTGTGATTTCTCTTTCTTCTTTAACTTAGAGAAAGTCCTGCACACTGACCATTACGCAGGCAATAATTTATTTAGAAAAATACGTTTCGGTCTCAGACCTTCATCAGGAATTTACCTGAGTAGGCAACTTGACGCCCCGCTTCTGCGAAGTCCCTACCAGAATGCATTGCACAGCTGCTCGCATAGACAATGAATGGGATTGAAGGATTGTTTAACTCTGACGGACTTAGTTACAGTTTTTCTTGATTGCTTTGATACAGCAGTCAACTCAAACTCCACATTTTCAAAACAGTTAACACACAGGCCGAAACAGTGGCACTCATGGTCAAAATGAAACATTTTGTTTGCAAAAGGCTCTAACCGTGCCAAAACATTTAAAATATGCAACAAAAGCAAATTTTGCATTCAAACAACACAACTTGCAAACAAGTGTATGAGCTCTTCCAATCAACCATTACACAGTGGACAACAAAATACAAAATACAGCAATCAGTGCGAATCTGTGCACCATTCCTTGTCATTGTAGCCTATTACTGTACGTAGCTTTCATGCCAGTGCCATTTGTTGTCAAATTTGCCTTCTTGCCAAGAATTGGATCCAGAATCAGAAATGATTTGATGCAAATTTTATTGATTCCATTGATTCTTATTTTCAAACTGTGGCTGAAAACTGAAATACTGTAAATATTACACAAAATACATGTAAACCAAACCAAAATAAAATCTTAAAATTAACAAAATAAAAATAAAATATATTACAGTAAAGTATAAACATCTAAAAATAGCATAAAAAAAACATAAAAAATAGCCACTATTGATACTCAGTCTCTTCTGTCTTGATGATGGGGCCACATGGTCTAACCCTGCTGACTGATTGCTAATTGAAGATTTGTGTCAAGGAGTGTCAAACAGGTGCTTCAGTGATTTCATACTGATGTAGGTAGTTTCTAATAGTTAGGAACAGATGGTTTCTGTTTGGTTACCAAAACTGTAATAGATGATTTGACACCAAGTTTGAATAAGTTGTTGTTTTTCAAAGGCCATTATATGTTGTTGAGAGTTGCTCAACATACTATAACAAGTTTACCAAAAAGGCTAATATTATATAGGGGCACTCGCAACTGACAACTTGTTTCATTTTTGATGAATTTATTTATTATTTTCAAAGAATTGCTTAGCCTATAAAATGGAAGAAAACAATTACAAATGCCAAACACAACAAGTTCCAAGTAAAGCCCATGTTTAAATCTTCAAATTGCTTTTTCTGTCTGACGAATAGTCCAAAACCTGAAGATATTTAATTCCAAATGACACAAAAAAACTGAAAAATTATAATTTAACGATAATAATTGTTTTGCTTGATAAATGACAACAGAATTGTCTGTAGATTGAGTAACTGAGCATTATATTATATATTGTTCTGGCTAGCTTTACAAAAGATTACAGAAATGCAATCACCACAACATTAATCAAATTCAACCAATCATCCTATTACTAGTTTTAAAATGTGCAGAAATATAGTGATATGGTGATGGTGATGGTGATGGCGATATCGATGGAGATATCGATGGCGATAGCGCTGGCGTGAGGTTCCTGACAAGGATGTAGACAAACACCTTCACCTGGAACATACTTCCAAGCTTCATCCTGTACTTAAATAAGTTGAGGTAGAAATCGAGACATGATATTAACTAAATAAAATTCAAAATGAACTAATTAACTGCATGGGGAGGATTATGGCTGCTCATGTGCTTGGCTTTAGTGTATGCACCAAACTTTACAGCTTTCAAACCGTGGTCAGAAAGCACAGGGGAGAACCCTGACTCGTTTCGTAGCTAATCACTGTCACTATCTCATTCGCTCTATCACACACTCCCCACACATACACACATGCCAGCCCTGCTATTCTCTTAAAGAGATACGCTAGAACGACAAACGCTAAACCTCAGGCCACTTACGTAGGCTACGAGGAAAGCTCTGCGTAGAGTCCTCGCAGAAGCATAAATCCCGCTGTGTGTCTGTGAAATTGTTAG
The DNA here is from genome assembly GCF_004354835.1 of Perca flavescens. Classification (NCBI taxonomy): domain Eukaryota; kingdom Metazoa; phylum Chordata; class Actinopteri; order Perciformes; family Percidae; genus Perca; species Perca flavescens. Next base: position 25,609,021 of record NC_041348.1, on the reverse strand, counting down.
GCCTATGTAATGGAACATTACTCACAGGAGATGAAACCAAACATACCGAGAGCCTTTGGCCCATTGTCTTTTCACAAACCATACATTTATGTCTCCACAGGGAGCCCGCTCAAGTTCTCTCAATGCATGTGTGTCTGTGTAACATAGCAATTCCCTATAACACACAAAGGCACACAAATGCACACAGAACTCCCTAAGCAGTCTCAGGCCAAATGTGATTGTTAGCGGCAGAGCGATGGGAACAATTGTTTGGACAGTGTGTTAAGATATAATCCCTTCATCTTGACCCTCTCTGCCTCGGTCTTTTCATATCTCCTACATTAACACACAGTGCCTACACACACTCTGTCCCTTTGACCAGCATGGCCCCTATATTTACAGCTTTTGTCTCTCCACTGCCTGGTCCTCACTCCTCAGATAAGTCCAAACATACAACAAAGTCAATGCTGCATACTGATCATAGACAGTAAAATGAATGGACAAATCGACAGAGTACACTTGCAACGGAGAGCAGTGAAGAATATTAGAAGCACTTTTCCGGTGATGGCTGAGCGTTACTGAGCAGCCTCAAACTGAGACGCTATAGTCTTCTGGTAGCTGTGCCAAGAGAAATCTCAATCATTCCCAATCTTGCAGAGACGGAGAGCGTAGGTATATGTTAGGAAATAACATAGGCACAGGCTAATTATTGCTAACTAAAATGCTAGTAAACATTAGTAATTAAACTAAAACCGCTAATGTAAGTCGAAACTGCCTGCGAGCTTCTCCTGTACGGTAATTTGTCTATTATGCGACAGAAAGTCACATGGTTATGACACAATCGTCAGCCTATTTTTACAAAAACACCTGCTACGGGGCCTTAACGTGAGATACAAGGTAATGGAGCCTTTAATACATTGTTGCGTTTCTTTAGAAATAAACAATGGACAAAAAGTCTTTAAACGCTTCAGATGTCAAATTATTCGCTGTCAAAGTGACGCCAAAATGAATGGGAGTCAATGGAATGCTAACGGCGGGTGATGGCTTATTAGCATCAAAATGGCTCCATAGTAGGTACGCTTTGCAGAGGCTGGCTTACCCCCTCAATACTGATGGACCAGTGCTTACTCTGACTTAACTGGACAAGTTAAAGGTACGATATCATGTAGCCTTTAAAAATCATGGGTGTCCCCAGCATATTATGTCTCCACTGTTTGTTAATACTGTTAGCATACAGTTGGTTACACTGTGAATGATAGCACAGCCATGGTAGTTTTATATACAGCCTCTCTATCACTCAAATTAAAAGAATGGTAATCCATTGCATCAACAGAAGCTGGAAAGTGTATAAATTGTGTTATTACTGGCAACATTATTTGTTACTGCTTTCCCCCCTAATATTTCATGTTTATGTCTTTGCTTGCATTTGGCTAATTAGAGCTCTTTTTGCTATCAGGATTAAGGAAAAAACAAGTAGCTGACTCCCACAGTAGCACGACATGTTTTTGCCACTTTTGTCATTGTAATTTCATCCAAGCACTTAGTCTAAATTAGTAAAGATTCTACTATTTCCATACTTAGCTAACGACTAAAGCCAAATACATTTTGCTACTATTCCATGTAAATCATTTCCATAAATCCTTACCATCAGATGTGCAACATAAGACTGTAACTTAGAACATTATTATTATTATTATTATTATTATTATTATTATTAGCTATTATTATTATTAATTGTTATTAAGTGGTATTTATGTATTTCACTGTAACCTAGAGGTCTGAAGGGGTCCATGACACACATGAATCAATTTTCAAAAAAGGGAGACCCAATTTGAAAGGGACCCAGGGACAGTCAGACCTGAGGATAATAAGACTTGGCAGCAATATGATGGGCAACCATTCAACAAGCACCTCCAAATTTGACATTCTTCTTCTGCGATGATTATGATGCACCACGTCATCAGAGCTGATAGCAAGTCTGCTTGGACCTGCACACTCAGATACAGATAGCTTTATTTATCCCCGAAGGGTAATTCAGTTTCTACAGTCCACCAAAACATATAGATAAACATTCATCCTGCCAGTCATCAATCACACAGGAAGCGCAATAAAACAGCATATGGGAAAGTGTGAGATCCAGAAGTATACAACAAGAAAAATATTTGAAATAAGAACTGAATAAAGGCGATAAAGGACGATAAGGAGAGACGACATTTCGATAAAGTGACAAATGTGTATTGCACATAACAAATTGCAATCCACCATTTTAAACGCATAACCAATACTCAACCCGATTCAACAGAATATAATTTGAACCTAGCCCGACTCAATTCCAACCACTACTGTAGCCTACACTTTTTTTGTTGCCTCTCTGCAATAAATCACTGCTGCATATGATGACCTGAGAACAAACGTGTGATTAGCGGGGTGCATTTCTAGGTCACCAACAAACGTCTGCTGATGAATTGTTTTCCGCGCACCACCACTTACGCTATGTTGTGTTATACCAAACTCCATGCTAAGACTTACACCACAAGTGACACAAGGCCACCGGCATAATACATTTATAATGGGTTATTTTAGTAACGTTACTCTTGTTTAATCGGGAGCATCAGGTCAGCTGGCCTAGGGCTGCAACCAACAGTTATTTTCATAATTCATACTCGATTCATTTGGAAATTATTTTCTTGGTTCATCCATTGATTGTTTCTTCTTCAAAATGTCAAGAAAGTATGAGAAATGTGCTCAACAAATTTCCCACAGCCTACAATGATGTTTGCAAATGTCTTGTTTTGTCCTCTAAAAGTCCAAAACCCAAACAGATATAGAACAGAGAAGCAGCAAATACCCACTTAAAAAATAAGATCGAACAAGCAAAAGATGGGTCATGTTTTTCTCGCCATGCAACTAAAACAAATAAAGTGAACAGATGTTTGTTTGGAACGAATGAAGTGATTTTAGCTATAAAGCCAGCTTAAAATTCACACTAGATGAACATTTCCATATCAGTCCGACATACTGTAATTGCCTTCTTGTTAGTCATTGCTGTTAGGGGACGATTTGGTATTTATTTCAAAATAAGTTGTTGGTATTTTACTTGGACTTGGCCATCATCAAGGCATTTAGCTGGCTGACATATTTAGTAACATACTATGCAAATGCAGTTGCAAAACCACAGTTTTCCAGCAAAGACTGCTATATAGCGTACTGTATCTATTTCTACCTGTTGTGCACTTGGCTCAGTAACTCTTTAAAGCAGATGAAGGCAGAAGAATACTCCATGCTGTTCTGTATCCATGTTACATGCTTTTTTCATCTGTCTAAAAATAGCACACAGCTTCTCTCTACCTGTGTTCATTATGGAGGGGGACACGTTTTCTGCTTTAATGAGACTTGCTGAGCAAAATGTTGCATGCCTGTGTGTCCTTGTGTGAGCATAGTGTACAACTCCAGACAGCAGATGTAAGCAGCAAAAACAGTAGGAGGCAACGAACACACACACCTGTGTTCAGTGTACAGAAGAGTAAATGATCAGGGACATAGGCTCAAACCTCAGGGTCAGAGAGAGCTAGAGGTGTGTGTATGTGTGTGTGTGTGTGTGTGTGTGTGTGTGTGTGTGTGTGTGTGTGTTGCTGAATGGCTTGACAGTCAGCCATCCCATCGCTATGTAGCAGAGGCGGCTGCTGCTTTGTCTGCCATACAATAGTGATTAGGAGGGCGACAGAGACAGAAGGAAAGCGAGTGAATCTTATTGTGTATTATACAATGGCATTTTAGAGGAATGCGAGAGTGAGAGAGAGGAATAGAGATAAAAAGAGGTTTTATTGTCTGTTGTACAATAGTGTTTAGCAGGATGAGCGGAGAAGAAAAAAGGGGATTTAACAGGAGATTGACTGGATCTGTCAGACTGTAATTTCAAAGCAGGGCATACATAAACATACACTTGTACAATATGTGAGGACTCCAATTGTGTGTTTCAATTTTTCAAATCTTTATCAATGGTTGGGTATAGGGCTGGGCGATATGCAATAAATCAGATATCACAAGATTCTTGACCAAATACGTCGATGTCGATATTGCAACGATATTGGAGGGGTTAACAACTGGTGCTTTCACTAAATATTTTTACCAATTAGATTTTTGATGAATAATCATTAGTAATGTGGGTAAAGACAAATAACAGCTGGTAAGTTCACGAAAATTACATAATTTTACTGTAATGCAGCCTTTAAAACTAGGAAGAGACAACACTTAAGGCATATTACAATATTACAGTATCCAAAATCTAAGATCATTTCTAATCCCATATCACAATATCGATATTATAACAATATATTAGATGTATACTAGATGTATATTAAACTCTAAAGTTCTTTTGGTGGTGACGGAAATGTGTCGGTAGAAAGACAACGGTAGAAGCGGTAGAAACGGTTTTTAGACAATTCCAGATTTGAATTATAATTTTAAACTGTATTTTATTCAGGCAAAGCTCTTGTATGGCTGCTCGTCTTGTCCTCACAACATCATCACCTGTTATTGGTAGGGTTGGGTATGCAATTGTTACCAAAGTTTCAGAATGGATACCAAAAGACATTTTTTGACATCTTGCTCTGAGAAATAAGAAAATGTTTTTCTATCAAACTATTGTTCTTAAATGTTTCTAAAGACAAGCGGCTATACAAGAACTTAGCCCAATTAAAATACAGTTTAAATATAACACGCTGTCCATTCGATCTTTTATTATATATATGTGTTGGTCAGTTTGTCTGCTTGACAATCCCATTTTGCAGCAATGAAATTGAAGTGGGATGAACAAACAGAGAAATGTATCTTTTTAGATGAAACGGATGTTGACAAAGTTTCCTTTTGGGGACATAATTTGGAATTGGGAATAATCTGAAGTTGGGGAAAAAAAAGTAATACATTGCAACATATTGCAAAATGTTGCAATTTGTTTTCAAATACACGTCAGATTCAGAGACCACTGAAAGCAGGAAAAACTAGCAAATTAATATGACGATGTCCTATAAATAAATCCAGCTGTTTGCTAAGCTTAAATTTGGGCTGAAAAACAAGAGATTGCCATTGTTTCTAGATGCCTCATATTTGTTCTCTTTCTCCAAATGAAATTCTAGTATCAGGTACAGTAAAATCTTTTCAGCACATACTGTAGGTTAGGATGTATTTTACACCAAGTGTTTCTGCACCAGTCTTTATTGACTGTGGTGTGTTCATCGCTTCAGGTAAATTTGATCAGACAGCTCGGAGCAATGCTATTAAACTAGGAGAGGCTTTAAAGTGCCCATATTATGAAAAAAATCACTTTCTGGGATTTGGGGTGTTATTTTGTGTCTCTGGTGCTTTCACACACAAACTTTGAAACAAAAAAAACATCCATGCTGTTTTGAGTGAGCTACGGGTTTCTGAATGTGTCCTGCCTTCCGTCTCCGGGTGAGCTGGTGTGTGTGTGTGTGTGTGTGTGTGTGTGTGTGTGTGTGTGTGTGTGTTGGGAGAGATAAAGATTTTGAGTGCATAGCTTTGTTGGTGTGTGGGGGGGAGGTGGGTTAGGAAGGGGAAATTGGAGAAACAGCTAGCTAGCTCATGTAATCCTTACCTAGCTACTGTGCATGTGCGACTGACAACAAAGATGTTACAGAAGTCTGTGTATGTCTCACTGTATAGCTAAAACAGAGACCTGAACACAGGGTGAAAAGAGGAGCTGCAGCAATGTGCAGTACAACAAAAATATGGTCTCTTTTGAAAATTAAACCATGTAAACCTATTCTGATACAATCTCAAATAACAATTATGAACCTGAAAATGAGCATAATATGGCCACTTTAAAAAAAAAAAAAAAAAAAAAAGACACTTCAAGTCTTTGAGCTCTTCCATGTGTGATTTAGCCTGACAAGCCAGACCCACATCCAGATGTAGGGTCTGGGAACTCACCATTGACGGAGCTCAATCCGAGGGGCGGGATAAACTGTTGTCTTTCAAATTCCCTCTGCACGTAATAGGATAGCGCTACAACCAGGCAGAGCAACGAAGAAGGTAGCGGAGCTAGTTGATAGATTCAACTTTTGCCGTATCCGGTCGGCAAAACTCCGAACACATCTTCCTTTTTTCAGAATGATTTCTGTGCCGTTCTTTGTTCTTTTATCAAAGAAAAGCTTAACTCCAAGTCTTCCAGAAGTCCTCTGTTCCCAGCAGCAGCAGCAGCCATAAGCCCCGCCCACCGACTCTATACACAATGTGATTGGCCTGACTAAAATTTGGTTTTTGCAGCTTGAAAGTCAACGGAGAGTGCCTAGACCCCCCCTGGCTGCCAAATACATTTGCTGCCACTAGGGGGAGTCTAGATTTCTAGGCTATGTGTGATTCATTAGAAGCAAAACATGATTGAACCAAACTATAGTAAATTATACAAAACAATGATATATGGGTGTAAAGGGATGGATGCTGACATTGAGCAGCTCATCATATTAACATAACAAATTGAAGTCTGGACTAAAGCCGATATTCATGGTGTTTCCTCGTGTGGTTTTAACCTGTGCAAGCAACAGAGGAGATAAATCACAATTAAATAGACATTTATCTATGATTACAGAAACTGAATCAGATATTTTTTTTGAGATCCCACTTCTGCACTTTAATCAAACAGCTGCTAAGAAAATACTGCCCAATGATAAAGCTGTGTGTAAATAAAAAAAAGAAAAATACATTTAACAAATTGTGGTTTGGACTAAAGACTCCATGACAAACACCATAGGTTTAACACATTCTTGTACACTTAAAGTGCTCATATTATGCTCATTTTCAGGTTCATAATTGCATTTAGAGGTTATATCAGAATGTAAATAGGTTTACATAGTTTAATTTAAAAAAAAAACACCATATTTTTGTTGTACTGCACATTGCTGCAGCTCCTCTTTTCACCCTGTGTGTTGAGCTCTCCGTTTTAGCTACGGAGTGAGGCATTGCACTTTTGTTCAATCTTTGTTGGGAGGGAGATTTATAAAATTTTGACAACATTTATTTCATACTGATGATAAATTATAAGTAGGACTGGGTATCATTAAAAACAATGTTGATACCGGTACTGGTACCTATACCAATACCGTGACTTTGATACCGGTTCCTAAACGATTTATTTTTCATCTCCTACTACGCAAGCCTTTTCTCTGTGCTTCACGTTGAGTTTTTCCTGCGTGTCTCTGCGACGTGTAATGTTAGACAGCCAATCACAGACATTATTAGATCTTGGTAGAAGCATTCTGCATGCCTATTGGTTCAGGTATTCAAATTTGTTATTGAATGACGAGGCATTTTTTCAATACTCGATACTTCAGCGGCAAGTCGGCCTAAAAAGTATTGAATTCGGTACCCAGCCCTAACTATAAGTAATGGATAAAAAAAAAAAAGCCCTGGGAAAATCTACAGTGATGTAAGGGAATCTAAAACTCAGAATTTCTAAGGTTAAAGCTATAGTGCGTAGTTTCTGTCTCCCCCATAAGGAATTCTAAGTAATGACAAAAAATAATTGTCGTGCGTCCACATTAATTGGAGAAGGTGCCAATAGATAGATTTGTGCTAGCGTCGGTGCTCAGCTTTTCCTAGACATGAGTAGGGGTGCGCCTATGAAAAAAGGTTGGGAACCACTGGCCTAAGGTGCTCTTTCAATAACGAAAAATGAAGGAAAGCGCCTTATGGTACGTGGTACCTTAACAGTACCACAACTAAAAATCTGGGAAGTCATCCGTTAGCTTGTCAACCAAGTGAGGCGTCACACGATAGTGGAATAACGTCAACACTACATCGTTCAGGATGAAACTATTACAGATTTTTCTTATGAAAAAGTAAACACAACCACAAATTTCTTTGCTTTGCCTCTCCTGTACGGTCTGATCACCCTCCCCTCTACTCTGCTGTGTTCTCGTCTGTCCCATCTGTTATCTCCATGCAGATGTCCTCAAGCCTCCATTATCCTGATTGTGATTGAGCCAGGTTTGTCTCAGGATAGGCTCTCCAACATCCTCGTCTTATCCTTAAAGCAGCACTGCTAGTCATCAACCTCCAACATTACTGTCTTTTTGACTTTGGAATGTGATGAGTATTTTACTGCACTCATGTCAGATGGGTAGGACAGCAGAATGGTACATACATGGTACTTTCTACTAAAAAATGTCTCAGAGGGTAACAACTTGCCAACTCCAGGTTCAAATGTGTGGTAGGGATGGGCGTATCGATCCTGTGGTATCGATATATCGATATACTCACGCTACTCATTTGGCATTGATTTCTTTAAAGAAGTATTGATATAAACTAAAAAATAATAATTGGGGGTGTATGCATCACTTTCAGCTGTTTTAGATTACTTACTTAAATTACTATGTGCCGTGACACCCCTGTACCTGGCGGCGTATTGAGCTGGCCCATGTCACGTGACAGGAGACGAGCGAATGAGCGTCAACGTGCAACCCAATGCGTGCGACCCAGCCAAGTTCATTTTCTCAGGGAACAACTGTCTTTCTTATGCAGGTTTATAGGATAAGGAAATCCTAGTTTATTATGATCTTTATGACCTCTTGTTTTTGCTTCAGTGAAGTGTTACATGTTTACTTCTACAAAGAGGTTCGAAACATAACATTGTTATGATGTATTAGTTTTTTTTTTTCCTTTTAGCTTTTTCTACCAAGATTGGTATTTTTTTTCTTTTTTTGAGAAATAAGAAAAGTGAAAATGTGTATGTTTTTGTTATTTATTTTAATTTTATTATGTATTGACCATAATACATTTTGTATAAATGGTCCGTATTTGTCTTGTGATTTGTCTTAAATGTAATAATATTTTTACAAAAATTGCCAATAAGAAATTAACGGTATCGGTATCGATGAAAATGCAAGAAAAAGTATCGGTATCGTATCAAATCCTAAAAGTGTGGTATCGCCCATCCCTAATGTGTGGTAAGCAAAGACTGTTGCTATTTGAACTGAACTATCAAACAAAAACAACCCCTCCCCTTCAGAAGCTCCGCCCCCAAGATTCACGGACAGATAACTACTGGCCGGCCGGCACATTTACATGTTGCCTCCCCCCCCTCCCAACCCTACCATCAACTGTCGCCAACTGGCTGGAATAGTGTTTTGTGGCTTGTGCACAACCCATTTGTTTTCCATTTACACAGCCAGGGCTGTGTATTAACACCAGATTGTGCACACAGAAAATAGAGAGCTATAGGTGACCATGAGAAGATGTTCGCTGAATTTGACAAAAAGTGTATTGGATTAACATCACTTACTACACCTTTAAGAGTGAACTTTTTTTGTTGTTCCCACAAGACCTTGGACCGCACCAAAACCAAGCAAAAGTAAAAAAATAAATAACTAGCAACATTAACAAAGTCCATCACACAAGCAATTTCTTGAGTTTACAACTCTTCAAATGCCCTTCCAGGACATATACACTTGTTTTCTGTGTCATCATCACTATAGTGATGTTCCTCCCACTGAGACCATCCTCGTAAAAGGTAGAAGTCTTCTCAGTTCCAAAATCTGGGAACTTGTTCGAAAAGAAGAGCTGCTTCGAATGAAAAGAATGATTGGACCAAAAATAGTCCAACAGAGAAGAATGTCTGCACTTATCATTTAACATTCTCAATCTTGCATCAAAAATATATTTTCATTTGTATTTTATGACATGCCATGTTTTTCTATTAAGATTTTATTACTTCCAGAACAGAACAGAACATTACAAGTGACACAACATACATGGACACAACACGACAGAGGAGGAAGAGGAGAAAGAATATACAGAACACGAATAGGTCAATAACATAATGGCTTCATCGCATGGTGTCTTAATGTAGCAGCCGCTCTCTCTCCATTTATTGCAAAACCAAGAAGGTTTACACTCCTTCCTGTTCATCATAATTATTATTTTTGCTGAGAAACAGACCACCATAAAATATATGATAGAGAATCTGACTAGCAGGCATACAACAGAAGAAATCAACATGAAAATAAATTTCTACTCGTAATTTAAAATTAGTTTATGAGACTATAAGACATATTGCCACAGAGACCTGAGACCTGCAGCACTAAAATTAGACCCTTTTTGTGACTATAAAACTGAGAGGACCTATTCAAATCTCCCAGAAGGCCACTTACGTGACCCAAATGAGCTCTGGTTAGCTCAAGTACCAACACGGTCTCACGGCAGTTCGGGAAGCGGTCATGTTATTTTTAATCTATTGATACGTGTTCACGGGGATGTTTTTGTCGTTTTTTTCATGGTAGCCAGCACAAAATGGTCTAAAGGGAGGTTAACGGGGAAAGCAAACACCACACCCCGGGGGAGGACGCCTCACACAGCTGGAGACGGCCGCGTGTGACGCGCGACAATAATGGGACGGTTAACGGGGAAACAAAACGCCACACCCGGGACGCGATCCCCGGCCTCCGGGGTGAAAGTCCAGAATTGTTTGACCCATCCACCACCCCAACCAACCTCCTTACGCGGATTTTCGGCATTTCATACTACTCGCTACCATAGTTGTGCTGTGACCACAACATATGCTTCCCATTTCAATACATTAGTTTACATTTTCGTGCTGGCCACCACGAAAAAAAACCCGACAAAAACGTCCCCGTGAACACTTCTCAATAGATTACATAACGTGACCATTTCACGACCTGCCATGAGACTGGGTTGCAAGTACTCCTCTGGTGTGAGTTTTTTTGTTGCGGCAAAAACACATCCCTAAGTCTGTACAAAGAAGAGATGCCACTTTTCATCTTGACCTATGGTCCCGTATTGCCATCAGAGTCTCAAAAAAAAAATCCCATCACAATCGAGCAAATAAGGGTCAATTGAGAAGATAAAAGATGTTTACCAGAAAGGAAAAAGGATCCTGCAACACACAGTACAGTGTGAGGTGTTGGTGATAGCCATCATGTGTGGTAAACTGGCAGAAGGTCAGGGATATTGAACAGACAGGTTGCCAGAAGTTTGGCTTAGTGGATTCCCAGGGATCTCAGTTTGGCTCTCTCAACAAGCCTATTTATAGCCAATCCAACCTCCTCAAATACAAAATCTGTCCATCTGTGAAAATCAAACCCGCTTTTCCAATTCTTGTCATACCCCACTGTGAGGCACGGGGATGTAGTTAAGGAAAGGATTGAGTTGATAAATAAGAATGGATGCCAAACTGTTTTAGACTGATTTTACTCAATTTAATGTTCACTTTTCTTGGCATTTCACCAGATGTATCCTCCTAAGGTACGCAGCATTAAAACACCATAGAAGGAAGCTGTGAAAGAACATGCCCTTTGAGAATTAAAATATTCCACTAAGATGTTAATTGCTGTACAGCTTTGTTAGGAGGCATTGTACTCAACACTAATAATCTCAATAGATAAATAAGAACACAATAAAAACCACAATGAATTAGGTATTAGGAATTATATTGCCCCAAAGCAAGGCACTAGTGTCAGAACTGGATTTGATCCCCATCCTCAACCGCTGGAGACCATGGACATCTGTAGAAACAAATCACATTCTCGACCAAAGTGGTGGACCAACATTGTCATTCCTGCCGCTAGCATGGCTAAAAAGCTAAAGAGCAAGCTTTAGTAAAAGACTTATCTAATCATATCATATAGCTCAAAAACTAAGACTTCCCTCGGCATTCTGGGGATTTTCTGTGGTCTAAAGGACCAGCTTTATTTGGAATATTTAGTTACATTGTTTTTTATCAACGTGACGTACAAATAAAAATCTATATCTTAGCTGCAGCCTCGATGTTTCACAGCAATCCTTCCAACTCCTCACCGTTATTTCGACGATGACAGACGCGTACTTTATTGGTTGAAATGATACACACAGCACCTTCACCATGAGTTCAGACTCTGTTACATTAAGCCACACGGATAAGTGTGAGAAATCACCGCTGTCATTGTTTCCAAATGATTTGCCTTAATGGAGGACTCAACCTCGCCCATGTATTTCGAGGATTAATGTGTTTGTTAATGTGTACATGCAAATCTGCATGGTTGCCTGTTGTCAATATTTTTCAATGTGTGTAAGTGAGTGTATGTACTTGTGTGCGTGCGTGTCTGTGTGGCCCTTTTCTAAAGGTTAATGAGTGGGGAGTCACCACGTTGTGACACTGAGGCTCCTCTACAGCCCCGGGCTAATTAGGACACTCTTTAACTTTATGGTTAATGATGTCAGACACCAACCTTGATGTGGTGTGTGATTTTGTGTGTGTGTGTGTGTGTGTGTGTGTGTGTGTGTGTGTGTGTGTGTGTGTGTGTGTGTGTGTGTGTGTGTGTGAATGAAATCCAAACAAAATAAGGGAAAGAAGCATGAGAACATTCTTGTTTGTGTCCATTTTACCTGTAAATATGATGCAATATAGACCAAAACAATAATCCTACAATAACAACATTTGTGAAGCATCTAATTAAGACTTCAAAGAAAAAAATTTAAATGTATAGTATTGTTTTTAGTCTGTGTTGGTCTCAGGTTGTTTCTCACTCAATTGGAATCAAAAAAACACCATCTTTTTATTAGAATATTACATTTTATTTAAAATAAAATATCTAGATCTTGATTATATACTTGGATACTTATGCCAAAGAGCTGCAGGAATGCACTAAACCAGCATTATTGATCAATATTGATTAGCCACAATGATGTTGCCCAGACTAATGGCTCAAATGCAAAATCCGATGCGGTTTTGAAGTTGTCAGCTTTTTGGGGTTACCTTTTCAAACAGCTTGTGAAGCCTCAGTCTAAAACATTCCTGACAGGCCGAGTTGCTGCTGAAAAGATCTGAACTAAAACCTCATCAAAACACCTGTACCGTACCTGCAAAGAAAACCTATCAGACATTCAACCTCAACTCAGTGTCTGCAGATGCGAATAAATAACCTAGTTTTTTCAAAGCACACTTAGCTGGAGAGAAGCATAGAGAACTAGAATGTATTTGGAAAATAATAAACCAGGCAAACCATGTAAAGACTAAATCAAATATAAAATATTAAATTAAAGTTCCAGTTTCAATCTATATGTAATGTGTTACTGATTCCGCCAATAAGCTCCGACATTATCAGTTTAAACTTAAACTTTCAGCTTTAAATCCTTTAGAGAGCTGGAAAATACATTGCGTACTCTAGACCTAAATATGGAAAATCAAGGACATATTGTGTCATAGTTGAACTATGGATGAGTTTTTTCTGTATCCATAAAGTGTGTCATGCTAAATATCAGATTCCTGAACAATGTTTTTTTTTTTTTTAGATATATACTGGAAGGATGCAAATATTTAGGGGAAGTTTCAGCTTTCCGTCCCATGCACCTATTTTTTAAAAGACCAAATTAATAAATTCTATGAGGAAAAACGTCTAGGCCAGTCAACTAACACTCAGGATTAGGTGAACTTATTGATTTAATGATGAGGAAATTGGCTTTTTGCAGCAGTAAAGAGTATACAGCAAATGAAGTGGAGAATCTAGGGGAAATTAAATATAACAGAATCGATACAGCCCTAGGACCTGTCATGAGGGAATGAATGGATGAGAGTATGACAGACAGCTTTACAGTCAGTGATACACCTCATTGCATTTAAACATGTGTATGTGTGTGTGTGTGTGTGTGTGTGTGTTTTGTGTCTGCATGTGTGTGTGTCTTTGTGTGTTTGTGTCTGCGTGTGTGTGTGTGTGTGTGTGTGTGTGTGTGTGTGTGTGTGTGTGTGTGTGTGTGTGTGTGTGTGTGTGTTGTCAGTGGTGCAGTGTGATTTACACAAGGCCTTTACGGTAAAGTACCGTGAAGAACATTAGACAAATGACACTGAGACCAGGAAAGATTGATAATAGGCAGATAAGCAAAGGAAGGAAAGGTATATGAGGGGGGTTTACACACACACACACACACACACACACACACACACACACACACACACACACACACACACACACACACACACACACACACACACACACACACACACACACACACAGAGTAAGAAACATCAGGGTTGAAATGAGCTGTAACCGAAACTCATCCTAATGGGTCAGTTTAGCTAGAAAGTATACCCTATTAAATATGCATAATATTCAGCAAAGTCATGTAGAGTAGCCACTCGTCACTGAGGGAATGGGGCAGGATCATAGATAGAGCCTGCACACACACACACACTTAAAAAAAAAAAAGAAAAAGAAAAAAAGGCAAGAGGTAAAATGTGATAACGATGAAACTGTAATGCTCCCAGTGGGGGAGCTGGGTCACCACAGTGCAGGGAAACGGAAACATAATATAACAAAAGCTTAGAATGTAGTAACGAATACAACAAATGGAGAGAAAGTGTAACAAAACAGGGATGCAAAGTAAAAAGAAATATCTAAAGAAAAAATACTGAAAGGTTTAACAAAACAACTGTAAAACTGAGACAAAAGATAATGTGCAAGCAACTTATTTAAAATATAAAAATCCATGCAGTGTGCAGAGATTTATCCATTATATGAGAAAAGAGAAACAGACCGTATGAGAAAATGATAAATACACTAAATACAGTGTAATGTTTAGTAAGTCTTATACAGGCCGAAATTAATCAGCAACTTTTTTGATAGTCATTTCTTTGTTTTAAGTCATTTTTTTGTGCCAAACATTACTTTGCCCCAGCTTCACAACTGTAATGGTTTGCCAATTTGTTTGTCTTATGTCACAATAAATTAGTTAGCAAGTTGAAGACATCACCTTGGGCTTTAGTAAATTATGATGGCCATTGTTCATGATTTTCTAACATGTAATAGATCAAACAATTATGAAAGAAATAAAGAAAATAACTGGCTAATTATATATATATATATATATATATATATATATATATATATATATATATATATATATATATAAAGAATTGTCAGCTGTAGCTCTTACATAGCTATCATAATTGACTTGACACTATTGCAAGGTGTGAAGAAATATTTTGAAGGAACACGCTGACTTATTGGGACTTGTCCCCCAGAGTTGGTAATGTACATGTAAATAGGAAGATGTTGTCACTTATTGGGAGCAGTAGGCTAGATGGAGCCAGTTACCTCCAGCATCTGTGCTAAGCTAGGCTAGCGGTGGGTGCATCAGACAGAGTTACGACACACACGGAGATGAGAAATGGCAAGTAGACTTCTCTAACTCTAGGGGATACGGTGAATAAGACAAAGTCCCAATAAGTCGGCGTGTTCCTTTAAGATTTGGAAAGTTTTACTAGTAAATAATGTAAATGTAAAGTAATAATGACAAACAACCACATAGATCCGACATACGCTTTCATGCAATAAGTCACATCATAATTTTCCTGATTTTGATTGACAATACACAACTCCAAGCAAGCTTTAAAAATAAACTTCCAAAACTCAAACAGCCCTTTGGTTGGAAGTTATTAGTGGTAAATAAGCACGTCAAGGTTCTCATGAGGAACATGGGAGAAATAACGTATCTGCAGAAGTTTGTGCGCGAGCTCAGCTGTTTAACTCAGGTGTGTCACTGCACAGCGACCCCAAACTGTCACAAACTTTTTCTGCCGCGTCTTCTTCTTTAGTGTCAAATCACTATAGTTGCAAGTGAACCTAAGACATGGAAAAGAGACTTCTCATCTTATTTCCTTCACATATAAAACTCTCGTTTTGATTCCTCTTTTAAATTACCACTCACTTGGTACTTCTGTCCTCATTCTAACTTGTTAAGGTGACCACAGACCTCTGAAGTGGCGACATTTTGGCTAATCTAAAAAGAGTTTGTTTTGTATTCAAGTTTGGGTTTTTGATACCAAAAAAAAATAAATCATAATAAATGTCACAAGGTCTACTTTCTTGGTTCTTCTGAAGCGTTCAGTGTTTCCTTGTTGCCAGCAGCAGATAGGAGTTTGCTTACTTGTCATGGAGAGAGTTTAATTGGCTCCTTCTCATGTCGCTTAAATTGCCTTCTCGACTCCCTCACTTGTGTCCCTTCCTCGCATCTAAGTCCATCCCACCGAGGAGGCACAGGAGAGACGCAGGAAAATCATGGGAGGAGAGAGGAACCGAGGAAATGTGTCGTAGAGGGATGAGACGTCCTTTTCTCTGAAGCGTTACGTGGGTTACGTAACCCTAACCCTTTCTCTGTAGTCTACTGTTAGCTAGCTACCGTAAATGTAGGCTACTTTTAAAATGCCATATTTTCCCTTTGGGCTCACCAAAACGGACGTAAAAGCATATTAACCATTCACTGCATGTGATCGCTAGTAAACATATTACATCTTTGATGTCATTTTTCAGTTTTTCAATAATCTGTTTAGGAATCGGAATCGTTTTAAAAGTACCGGTTCGGCATCGGAATCGTAAAAATCCAAACGGTGTGTCATGTCAGTTACGTTTTCTCGTGTTTGGTGGGTGCGTCTCATTTATTGGCTGTGTCACAGGTGATACCCAATCAGCAGAGACGTGTCTGTAAACCCATGGTAATAATAAGGCAGAGCGCTTGCATCCCCGTTTCAGTTTTTAAAAAAACTTTTCAGTTTTGTTGCTACGTTTTGTCGGGGCTGAACGTGACCATGGTATTAGTTCCTGGAAACTGCACTGTGCCATTATTGACAGTATCAACAAGATGTGACTGAAAACCCCCCAAAAACGAATTAAGTGGACCTTGCAAAAATCATTTCTTTTTAAACTGCTATTTCTTTTTAAACTGCTATTTCCGAGATCAAGAATGAGCCTCCAAGCACAAGCTTAGAGTTTCAGAAGGTGCCTCATGGATCTGATGCAGTGCAGCATTTTTGAAAGAGAATAGAAAATTTAAGCTTTGCAGAAACAGATGGCAGGGACAGCATTTAATGTTTATAATCGTGGGGAAATATATATATAAAAATGGAGCCGAGTATTCTTTAATCACAAAAGCTTCCACCGGATGTCCCCATACCTGGTCATTAAATGGAGAATATTGTGGCATTTTACTTGAAATGCCACTCACAACACTAGAAGCATATTCTTAAAAATAAGCTCCAATAATGATCAGAGCAGGATACGCTCATTTTTTTTATTCATTGGCTGGTTTGTATTGTGGTTTTGTCTCTTTAAGTGTTTCCTGGAAAATCTTACAATTTCTTAAAAACCTTTCAGTTTGTGCTGCAGAACAAAACACATCAAGACACAGCAGGTGCAGTGGTAAATGCAGTTGTTAAGCATGTGCTAGCCGCAATTCAGCAGACACTGAGGTAGAAGGTAATGGACAGAGAGAGCGTTGGCTGTGTAGACCTGAGGGGCTGCAGAGAACAGCCAGAGGCCAGCTTCACACACACAGAATCCAGACAGACAACCTGAACGTACACTCTGATCCGCTCACACTGAGATTCATACTTCTTTGGACATTTTCTTGTTCATAAAAGTCATTGTTAACTCTTTTGGCCTGCAGCATAAAGACAGGCTAAGACCAAAACCTTGATCTATGGCAAAACCACCCAAAGGCAAGACCGCCGCGCACACACACACACACACACACACACACACACACACACACACACACAACACAAGCCTCTGCCTCGGTGTGTAACCATAATAAAGCTGTCCTACGGTCGGTAAGCTTTTCACTTTCCACTGCCCCGAGTTAGCTCGGCATTCACCCCGCTCCCCTGCTCACACACACACACACACACACACACACACACACGCATTCAAATAAGTACACAGATTGGACGAGCACTTCACAGACATGCATTTACCCTCAACAGGCGCACAATGCTTGGCTGGCCATGCATTTCTTCTAACAGCCAGTTGCACTCTGTCAGTCTGTCAGTAGAAGATGGAGCAGACTGATTGACTCTCTGGTCAGAATATAGCAAAGTGCTCCAGACTGAATTTAACAGAATCCAGTGACTGCTGGGAGTCATATTGTGCAGAAATGATCAATTAACTCTGTAAATAAATAGGAAGTCAAGCGAAGAACTGAAATAACCGACAAGGGTTAAAAGGTATAAACCTGTATGGTGTAGTGACAGAAAGCAAGATGTTCTGAAGGAGAAGGCTCAAAAAGCAGCTGGACAGATGTCGCTCCATATTTCTAGAGACATCACCAGGGCTGCAGGTATTATATCATATTTATATTATGTTTTTCAATTACTTTTCCTCAATTTAAAGTACTTGTTTTACAATAAAACAAAGGATATTCTGGGAAATTGTGCAAATTATCAGCCCTGAAACCAGTCAAAGTTTTGCATTTGTGCATGAAAAAACTGTTCTGTCGATCAATTGTTTGTTTCAAGATCCGGTTTGATTAATTAGTGTATCAGAGGAAAATGTTGGGGAAAATTCAACTCTCATCGTGATGATGTGAATGCAACTTTTAGAGACTATAACTGACTGGCACCTCCATTTGGTTTTTACATTCTGATTTCACTTTTCTTTTTTTTGTGTACAGGCATTCTTCCACCAGCTGGCTCGCATGTCAGCCCAGTCCTTGGCGACCCCATAAATGTCAGGTCATTTCAACGTCAATTCTCCAACGTCTCCTCTGGTGCAAGAAGACGTTTTATTTTGGCAAACCTGTCAGCTTTATCAGGCTGTTAAAATAATCAAAGTCCCTTTTAGAAACACTGAGTGAGAGAGAAGGAGAGGGAAATAAAGAGAGCGTGCAGACAAACATGCAGACAGAGAGACAGACAGGAGGAGATGGGATATAAACACTAAGGCAGACAAGAGTTTGAAGAGCTACAGAATGAAATAAAAAGACATATTAGTCCTTAGAGAATGACACGACATGGGTTATCAAGTCGGGCCCTACGCTGTTGCCTTTGGTACTAATTATGCGTTGTAGTAAATCTCCAGCCAGACACTCTTGAGTGATAATAAAGCAAACATGATGTAATCTACAAGCCAAAGCTGGTAATGCCAAAAGAGTAGAAGCTGTTGGAGGAGCAGCTCAATGAATGAGTGAGCAATAGTGGTCCAAGTAGTCCAGTGAGTGTGAGCAGGCTATCGAATGAAGGAAGGAAGAAAGAAAGAGAAAGGCTCTCTAAAGCAACATTCAAGTGCCATATATTAGTGATGTCAAACGATTAAAATATTTAATCGCGATTAATCGCATTAATGTCATAGTTAACTCACGATTAATCGCAATTAATCTCACATTTTAATTTTTTTTTTTAAAAACACATTTTTATCTATTCTAAATGTCCCTTGATTTCTTTTGTCCCATTATATTTTTTCATTTTAATGCTCTTATCAACATGGAAAAGTGGATCGGTTTGCTTTGTGCAAATGTTTTTTTTTTTAAATTGAAAACAACATTGGCATATACGTAGTATATCAATTCACACTAACATTCTCACTTGGAACTAATAATCTGTCACATAATGTAACACTGTTACAGGGCTCCAGACTAACTTTTGTCACTAGGAGCACAGTGGTCCCCAACTTAAAATTTTAGGGGCACAACCAAGAAAATTTAGGAGCACACACCGTAAATCAACATGCTAACCAAATATTCACATTGATACTAATTTCCACTTTATTACTAATAAATACTTTGATAATAGATGCAGAAATTAAAATGTGCTCTTTCAAATTCAGTGTCAATTTTGAAGGTGCAACATATAAGGTAAACTGACAGCCCCATCGGTGTCATGACAGTAATATATATATATATATATATATATATATATATATATATATATATATATATATATATATATATATATATATTTTTTTTTTTTTTTTTTTTTTTTATTTTATTTTGTATTTGTATACGTTTTTTTTTGTTTTATTTTCATTAATGTTTCACGTAAAGCACTTTGAATTGCCTTGTTTCTGAAAGGTGCTGTAGAAGTAAAGTTGCCTTGCCTTACAACCTCAGCCTGTCAGTCAGTCCCCAGGATCAGAAACCACTGTTGTGCCTGGCTGCTCGACTCCAAGGAAGTGTAACATCAACAGCACCGTGACCTCTTTCGGCTCGCCAATAATATCATATCACAGCAAACGCTGTCTGCGTGAAGTTATGAAAAACTGTAACCACACTTGAAACCACTTTATCTGCATCGCCGTGACTTCAACAAAACTGCAGACCATTTAGTCGCAGTCTGGAGCCCTGTGTTACCTCCATTTTCCATTGCTGAGGCGAGCATGGCTGGTTGTCATAGCGACTATTGTTAAGAAATCTCTAAAAGACGCGTTCTTCGAATCACGATGAAAACAACAGTCAAAACACAAATGTTACACTTGGACAGTGGACTGATCTCATGCTTCTCCTTGCGGAACAGAAGAACAGTCCTGAGACATTCCCCGGATCATACATTTATACCCCTACATCTGGGTGGTTTCTCAAATGAAATCTTCCCCTATTGGTCAGATGTCTCTCAAAAGAAAAGTTGTATGTTCCTGAGGCTACACCCGGTCACAGGATCTTACTGAGACGGTGTCAATTGTTTCCAAACTACAGCAATACTCGTTCTTTGTCTTAATCACGTCTGGCTCAACTGGCAATGGCTCTCAAAGTTGTTTAAACAATAAGTCTTTCTAGCGCTTTTACATTTATGCTAAATCAGCAATGACCTAATCAATTCTTTAGAAGCTTGGGAAGGTGTGAGCCAGACAAATGCTGATTAGTGTGGTGTGATGCAATCAGTTGATTCAGTGCTTCCTCCAGCTACAGTGTTCATTCAACTAAAAGTACATTTTTATCAGACATCACCAATGTTTTAACTTTTTTTAAACCTAACACTATGGTTTCCCCGACTCATTTCCTGGTTCTCCTTCTCCATAACCAACGTAAAATCAAGGAGAGGGTTAACTTTCCCTGCTGCAGGTTTCCCACCGTGGTCAGAAAGAACAGGGGAGACACTTTGTTTCTCTCCCTGACTGTAGAGTCACTACTCGCTCCGAAGCTAAACGCCTTGACGAGCCGCTAGCTACACGGCTCGCAAGCTATAGCCCAAACAAGTGTGTGCGGCTGCAGTGTGTGTCTGTTTTGTTTCCGGTCTGCTATGGTCACGCCAAGACCCGCCCTTCAATCACTACTATTGGCCAGGCGTCCAAGGTAACGTAACCCCATTTGTTCAGGTCCTATCCCCTGACCAATTGGCTATCCTAACCACCCCCGTAGGGCGGGTCTTGGCGTCCTTTGCTTCCTAGCTAGATCCGAAAGAACATTAATCCTTCTTTAACTGTCTATGCGTTAATCGCGCGATAAATAAATTGTCGGCGTTAAAATGGGTTTGCGTTAACGCCGTTAATAACGCGTTAAACTGACAGCCCTAATATATATATATATAAAAATAAAAAATTGGAAGTGGGATGGTTTAATCATGTTTTTTTGGGCAGCAGATTGTTTTGATGAAAAGGTAAATCTAGCCCAACTAAATATCATAAGATTGAGATTTTAGATACTGTGTCGCAAAGCTGCACGTTATGAGGGGAATATCTAGGCTAATTGCAATTATTTTGACCTAACAAAGATTTTTTTCACGACTTGTAGGCCTGGACATCTTTCTTAATCCAGAATTGTATTTTTTTTTTTTTAGCAAGGACTGAGCCTTGTCTTCCTGTCGACCATGCAACTTATTGTTTTTCTAGGTCAAAATTAAAACCTGTTTTTAGCGTTTTGGTCGTCTTTTTCAACACTTGTCGCTTTTTGATGTTTTTCCTCATTCTTCTTCTGATGTTTTTGAACTTTTTAGGACATTTGTCGATTTTTTCAAATCTTTTACCAATTATTTTTTCAAATGCTATACAATTTAATAAAACACCCAAATAAAATGAAACTAGTAAACTTATCGTTTATTTTACTTGTGAAGACCGTTGTATGGAACCATCCACGTTATTGTTCTTTGACAATGTGGTTGAAAGAAACCCCAATTTCTGATATAGGAACTTTGAATATGGGTCAAATTTGACCCGAGGACAACAGGAGGGTTAACAAATTTCGCGACCCCCCTGCGATTTGGATATTGCACTGCTGTAGTCCATATTGCGATTCCGCTAAAAGTGCTATTAATTGTGCAGCCCTAGCTCGAGATCTTGGAGATGTTACCATTACCTCTGCTCTGCTGTGTCTTCAAGGAGTATTTTTTTTTTAGTGGGTCAGGCATTTAAAGAGTTCAGCCAAACTTTCAAAGACAGAGCTTCACTTCCAGTTGTCAATCCGCTGCACACTGATTGCTACAGGCTGGAGTACAGGTTGGAGTAAAGAGAGGAAGAGTAGAGTCGAACTGACCGCATTTGTCAGCTTGTTTTGCTTCAAAGTTTTTGTCAGAAATTTTACATTTGGATAACCCTTTTTTGCATTAGTTAACACATTGGGAGAATGTAATGTGGATGTTTTCAGGCTACATTTGCTAGTATAACATAGGGATGTACAGTATAAGCAAAAAAAAAAAAAAAAAAAAAAAAACGATAGTGCTAATAACAAGATGTACTTATATATTCTATATTTTGGTACATACATTATTCTGCCAGTGTCATCTTTTCTTAATCGTGCCTGATGTGCAACATTTGTGGTTACATCCACTTCAAAATGTAAATACCATTAGAGTAAAATGTACATGTATTAACACAACACTTCATCGTTGAACAATTGCTGCAATAATCTGATTCACCCTATTAAAGTGTAATCTGATCTATACAAATCAGTTAAGTGTTTTTCACTAAGACAGAGATAAAGGGGAAAGAACATCACAGAGCCCTAAAAGAGAGAAACCAACAACAAAAAGAGAGCTTAAAAGGACATTCGTTTTAATTATTTGTTCCTTCTGATGTTATCTACTTTGTGTCCATGTGAATCATTCAAAGAGTTCAGACAGATTAGTAAATAAATTACAAACTCCTGACTGTGGTTTAGAGATCCGCTGTCTCAGAGCACATTTCCCCATCTCTATTTTTTATGGAGGACTTGTAGTGTCCTTTCTGATCTTGTTGTGCTAAAGTGACCACCAAAAAGGACTACAATAGCTACAAGTACAGTACATTCATATGAAGCAGAGTACTCGCAATAGTAGTAGTGTATACAGATTTGTCCACATATGGCTGTATTCTTAAGGGAGATGTTGGACTCACACAGACAGAGAGATGGGATTTATTTACCAACCCGTTCCAAAAATAAGTCCCTCTACAGTATATTGTAAAATGACCACACACACTCAAAACCAAAGCCACGGACTCAGGGATTATTGAATTCCCTGTGTCCCCTCTCTCTTTGTCCAGCAGGCATGAGCACACATCAAGTTCACCGCTGCAGAATTTGGTAAGTGATTAATAAACGTTCTTTCCAAAACTGCACAAGCCACAAAGTATTGCTGACACTTTACCTCGAAACGTTTTGGGAAGAATACTAAACTGGGAATTGAGATGAAAAAATCTCATCTAGCAGTTCACCTAGAAGCAGGCCAAGGAAAATTTCACTTAGTTGTATACAGTATGTAGACAGCACGTTCTTATGAGCCATTCGTCCAAAAAGCTAGAAAAAGTTAAGCACTGTAATTCATAAGCATTCCACTTTTTTTTTTTTTTTTTTTTTGCTGTTTTCAATACATTGCCTGCGGCTGGCCGCG
Source organism: Perca flavescens (assembly GCF_004354835.1). Classification (NCBI taxonomy): domain Eukaryota; kingdom Metazoa; phylum Chordata; class Actinopteri; order Perciformes; family Percidae; genus Perca; species Perca flavescens. Next base: position 25,585,470 of record NC_041348.1, on the reverse strand, counting down.
AAGGGAGGTGGTCCGGGTGGATGGGTGGGTGTTAACATACAGGGCATTCAAGCCAGGGAGCGGCGTTCGCTTCCCGGGGAAAACTAAAGCCTTTCACCCAGGAAATGCATGTTCCTTAGGAGTGTTTTTAATCAAAACCTTTTCCCTAATCTTCACTAGTCGTCGCGGCAAAACGCTCCTATTTTGTGGACTAAATTTAACCGTAATGTCGGCCAAAACGACCGGCAGCTCGCGGTTCTCTGTATCCGGCTCACAGTCACCCATTTTTGGGTAACTGATCCACCATCTTCCGCTCATACAACTGAGGTCTGTAGCCGGCGTCACGAAGCTCTGTAGCGGCTTAAACAACTAGCAACTGCCGCTCGGCGCCATGGAGCTCGTAGCAAACCGGCATCACGTGACCAGCCAGCGGTCTCCTAATTTCGTAGGATGTTATACATTTGCTGTGCTTACATTTTCGTACGATATCATACGGACCCGTTCATAAGAATGCGTTGATGTAGACCACTTAAAAGGTGCTTTGTGAAGTTTCCTTGTAACAAACAAAGATTTACATTTAGAATTACTCACCAAAACGCACTGTGTGTCTCCTTGAGTTCTAACAAAGGAGGAATAGAGTCCATGCTATTTCAGTTATTAATACAATAACATGTGCTTAACATTTATGCTTTGACGGCAAATCAAATCAATGAAACTTGACTACACGACTACAGCCCATGAAATTTACGACTCGCTATTCACAAAGCTGAGAAACTGAAGCACACACCACATGTTTAACTTTTATCAAAGCATCTCTGTGATTCTCTCTTTTACAAGGCAATCAATCTCGCCTTCTTGGACTTGATAATCATCCAATGTAAGAAGCATATGACTGGGGCTGCTGTCTTGTCCGTTTACAAGAAAAACACTTGTGTTTAAGTATGACTCTGAAATCAATATGTTTTGTTAAAATTACAAATACAGCTTGCCAGAGCAGAAGTCCCATGTAGCTGCAAAACAAAGGCAATCCCCCCTCCTGGAAGAGCTTAAACTCTCTTTTTTTTCCCTGAGTTCAAGTCCCAGCAGGACTCTGTGTGCTTCTTCTCATTTGTATCCCTCTATAATCCTTCCCTCAGCTGTTGAGGCCAATAAATAGGCCTGTCAGGGAGACAGCATAGGCAGGGGAGCAAAAATGAGGAAAAACAATGTCCACGGTGGTTAAGCCAACATTGGATTGCTGCTTGAAGTTTTTGGTTGGCAGTGCGGGCAGGATGAGGGGGAGAGAGAGAGAGAGAGCGAGAGAGAGAGAGAGAGAGAGCGAGAGCGAGAGAGACAGTAGCTGGTAGTATCACTCTAACTGCATCCACACACACACATCGGCACAGCATTTACAGCTAGACAATCAACCATGAACAGGGAACATCAGCAGAGAGCAAGCATCAGCCTAATATGCATTCACAAAGCCCCCACAAAAATCCTCTCAGTAAAATATGAATTATGAATTAATATGAATTATGGCCCTGCAGGACTCATGGCGTCTGCTCATTAATCAGTGTGTTTTCAATGGAGCGGGAAACCTACCCGATTCCCACCATGTTAACTCGAAGAACAGGTATAGCCACACGTACAAATGCGCAAACACAAACAAACGAGCAAATTTGGAATCAATTAAGGACTTTGAATCAATGTGGTCAGTTAGCTGCTTACCTGTTATTATAGAGGCTTTTCTTTTCTCTTCTTAGAAAAGAGGATTGAAAAATGGATGGACTATCAGCATTAAGGATATTTGAGTTTTTAAAACACATTAAAAAAAAATCAAGTTATTTCTATGACATTAGGCATTTCATATGGGATTCATATGGGACACCGTGGACACCTGGGGGCCCCATATCCTCACGGCACCCAAAGGCCACAGGTTCACTGCTCATGTTTTTTTTGATTTATTACAAATCTGTTGGGAATATGCACCACCCTAACTGTAACATAAACTGCATTTGACCAATCCTATTGTGCAAAAACCCCAGATTACATTCATTAATCAACGTTTTTAGAAACTCTTGCATTCTGGAACATCTACATATGGTACCTATGGTTAACAGGTTAGGGAAAGATAACGGTTATGGTAAATAAAACTACAGTTAAAGTATGGTTAAAATTAGGCAACTCAAAGACTTAGTTAGGCGAAGGCTGTGTTTAATACAAAGGTGAATGTTAATTGCAGGTCTGTGATGGGAACTCCAATCTCCCTCATTAAAGTCTGGTGCACCCATCATCCATCACCCATCACCCCGACCTCCACACCCTCGCTCACTTTCCGCCTTGCAGCATAAAGGTCACATTACTTTCTTTCATTGTTACTGTATGCAAATTGTGAGGTGCAAAATCATCCAATTTGGATGTAATTATAACAATACTGGGCTGATTGTTAGCTAATCTTGAGACCCTGTCTTGTCCAGAGTCCTTGTAAAATCTAGTTTTGATACAGTTTAATATTGAGTTGATGTTTTGCTTACATGATGCATATTACATAATAAAAGTATCTTTAAACAAATCCCCCCAAAAAACTGATGCAGCAAACCAATAAAGCCTCCATGTGTTGTCTGTTCTGCACAGAGAGCATTGAGAGGATTAATATGGGGCACCACAGCTCAATTTTGTCCCAGGGCCCCCCAGCAGACTTTAGGAGTCTACCACATTAGACAATGAGTGCTGGAATCTTTAGAAATTTGTCTTTTTATGTCTAAATGTTGAGTAATTCAGCCCTAATCCAATTTGTATTGTAAGTGGCTTAATCTTTAATTCTTAAGGTCAAAATGAAGGCGATCACAATCCAATGAACAGAGCTAGATTTTGGCTTAATCCCTTGATTTGTAAAGGTGTGTGGATCATTCAATCAGACACATTTTGGTATTTTCTAACCATGTGCATGTCAGTCATGAAAGCACAGAGTTGTCTTTTATAAATGCTGGGGACCTAATGATATTTAGGCAACAAATTGATAGTTTTGCAGAGTCTTGTAAGCCTGTCAGGTTTTCCAGTGTGCAGACAGACTAAAGTGTCTTTGGGGGAGCGATCACAGCTGATCAACACATTTATTTTAGGCCCTGGCAGAAGTTGCAGCCACGCCCGCTGATAAATTTAATAAGACCTATATTCAGTGATATTGAGAAAAGAAATTATTACTCACTCAGTCTCGTGGTGATGAGAAAAATGGCTTTCAACAGAATTTCGAAAAATCCCAGCTGTTCTTAACATGGTTCAGTTGTGTGTGAATGACGTCATGATTCCTGTCTCAACACACCTGATGAAGACCAAGTTTTCTTTTGGTGAAACAGTAATGTTTTGCAGATATACAGAAACTCAAATGCAATAAAGTGTGCTATCACTCCGCTGTGCAGGAATAAATTCTATAATCCTGACTGAATCAGCTGCATTTGCTTTTTTTGACCACGCCAATACTGTAAAAAAGTTCAGTTCATTTCAAATGATAATCTGCAAAATGTGCATATATATATTTGCATATATGAGATATATAATATCAGGTTTGCTGCTGTATTAAATAATAACTGACCACTACAGCCAGTTCCCAAACTCATTTTAGAAACTGGCCCTGTTTCATAAGTCATGAGTCCTTTGTGCCCTGACATGCTCTCACACATTTCTCTTTAGCTCCCTTAGGAGAATCCCCGCTGCTGTCTTAAGTGCTCTTCCAATACTGTGATAACTCAGGTGAACTTCCTAAAATAAACCCTTCGAGTACCAAGAGAGAGAAGAGAGTCAACCTTTTTTGCCCAGAATCCTTTGTGGTCATTCATCATTACCTAAGCACAGTGCACTGTGGCAGGACAAGCAATGCGTGAAAAATATTTTGAGCACAACAAGTACTACCATACAAGCAAATACTCTCAGTCACCTGGAATCCCTGCATGACTTGTGGCATTATGATCAAGGACAGTGGGGGGAAAAGGAAGAAGGAGGCCGAGACGGGCCACTGGAACCACTGATAAAATGAGGCTGAGGTTGATGCTAAGTTAGCCAGTCTCTGGTTTGTTTATTAAAAATAGAAAAAGGACTAGGGACTTGAGCAGTCAAAGGCTCTGTGCAATCACCACAAGGACTGTGTTGTAGTTAAAACCGTAGCCAGGGTGGCACTGTGCAGGGGCGATTTCAGGATTACGGTGCCACCCTGTGCCCCCCCCCATCTAGCCCCACCCCTGGCACTGTGTCATTGATCAGTGAACCTTTTCAATTAAAAGGGGAACTATGCCGGGTTTTTTTAGCTTAATTTACCTTAACTGAACAGCTTCCGAGTCATTGGAATGGTTATATGACTTTTTTCGAGTTGAATGGTGGTCGTCTCGCTCCCCTCTAGCGTCTGTGAGCGGAAAAACCACCCTTGCAACTTTGCAGCGTCAGGAAGTATAGCGTGATGTCAGGTCTCGCGATGTAACAAATTGCTTCATGGGACTGCACACATACGCCCATTCAGGAACAGTCTTTTAGCAAACATTGGGTCCAATTTTTCCCACAAAGTCACAAAATGATCTACGGCAGGTAGAAGCTTCTACAGGTTCACATTCTTAAGGGTCACAGATTTCGGCTTTACGTAGGCCTAATTGTATTTTCATTTCATTTTAGAAGTTATGTGCTGTAGTTATGGCTGAGACTGGGGCAGGGCCATCAAAGAAAAGAAGGAAATTAAACAAAGAACAACTAAAAGCTAAAAAGGGAAAAGTGAAAGACAACGGGCGAAACCGAGTCAATCTCATTCGGGCTTTCAACAGATGGAGACAATTACGGAATTGTAAATTATTCAAAAACGTCCCAAATTGGCGCTCGAGTATGTCATATGTCCATTTCATTCATATAATAACTTTACAATGCACGATGTGGTTGTACATCAGTAGCCAACACTAAATTGCGTTCCCCTTCCATTTAGCGCAGATGTTTTATTCCTTTTAGTCCGTGTTGGCTTACTATTTCTTTTCCCTTGTCCCCCTGTACCTGTGTAAAGCATCCTTGGGTTTCATGAAATGCGCTATATAAGTTATTACTATGTTGGTTGCTACAACAATCTCTTAATGCTTTGGCTCGTGACACAGTGACAGTGATAACGTTACCCGGTTAAGCTCACCATACATCCAAAGTAGGCTAAGTTACCGTATGCAACACTGGAAATGCAGCGATGCATCTGTAACTTATTCTCTTATTGTAAATGAATGATTTTCTGTCTGAGCAAAATATTCATCGCGACTATGTGACCTAAAAACACTACCGCTTTTGTCCAAAGCGGCCGCTAGAATCAACACAAACTGAAAGTTACATACAGCCACTTTAAGCAATCCCGGCAAAAGCTGCCAGAAAAAAAGTTGTAGCAGTACAAAACAATACTGCATACAGCCTGAGATGATTCTCAGGCTGTATGCAGGAAAAGTAGTAAAGACAACAAGATGCCAAAAAGAGGATCCTCAAGTTAAAGCTCCTAACAGTTTTGCCACAACAATTCAAATAATCCAAACTAATTAGTCTTTCTAATTTCATTCAGATCTTTATACGGTTTATGACTCCTGTTTTTATTCTTTGGATTTTGCACCATACTGTTGGGAGGAATGTTATATCGTTCTGCATATCTATTTAAATTATTTGTGTTGCTATTTCAGCTACATCCATAAAAATGTAATTTTGCTCAACATGTCATCTAAATCCAATAATACTAATCTGAGCAGTTCTATTTGCCTTTGTAATATCTCCTCCTACAACTGTGAACATGATTCAAAACAGATACAGCAGGTACTTGCAGACAGCAGCAGGCTCTCTTTAACTCTCCACCTCTGCGTGGCTTACGGGGATGGATGGATGGATGGATGGATGGATGGAGGGATCGAGATTAAGGGAAATGCAGGAGGAAGAGAGAGGTGAAAGACGGATGCAGAGCGTTAAAGGTGTATGAAGGGAGGGCAGGAGGAGGTGCAGGGGGGTTGGTGGGCTGACATCACTGCCTGTGCTGCTTGATGCCGCTGTAATAGGCTCACATCACAGTTCTGCCATATTTACCGTGTCTCCTCCGATCTATCCCCGACTGTCTTCGTGCCTGTCGCTTCTCATCAGAGAGGGAGAGCGGGCAACAGAAAGAGAGGCAGGGAAGATGGAGAGAGAGGGAGAGACAATAACAAAATATCTTGTGGATGGCAGGGTCAGTATGCTGAAAGAATGGCTGCGTTTAGATGGGTCAAAGTGGTTCATGCAGTGACTTTATGCGGCCGGTAAGATATTCTTAGGTGGTCCAAATCTCTGTAGGTTTAACGAAAAAGAAGTCAGGGGATAAGTTGCCACCGACATTCAGATGGTGTTGATGTCCAACAGCCAACAATTTAGCATCAAATTACGTCACACATATTCATGTCAGCAGGTTTGGAAGACCTGGTGGGTTGCATGGTTTCATGAGTTCCTTGGCATGCGATACGGTTGGCCGGTGTGGTTCGGTAAAAGGAAATGCTGTTAGTTCCTCCATGAAACTGCTCACAACCAGGTCTGTGGATTATCTTGATCAACCGGGTCATGAGTTCTAGAGTTTTTAAAATGTATTTTTGGCGCTTTGAGCTCCACAAGCCGTGTGCCTTCTAGTTCCATTATATTATAGAGAAGGCTGATATCACCAACACTGGGCAACTCACACCAAAACAATCTAGATAATAATAAATAGCACAGATAAACAGATAAAAGGGAAAATATGCACTTTCTAAATTTTGGGGTGAACTGTCCCTGTAAGGTCAGGGTGGATACTTGGACGTACCTCAGAAACCACAGTTTTTGTCCGGTCCCCTACCATGGTCAACACTGGTTTCTTTTAAGCATGAAAAGTAGTGTTAGTTGCTTAAACTTTTATTATGGCAGAGTCAAGGCAGAAAAATGCTTAAATTTGTTGTTTTCAGAAAGGTCATATGGTTCATTCTGCAAGGCACTGACACAGCCGACAGAATTTGTTGGACCGTTGTCGTGTGTGGTTTTTCTTTCTGCTGAAGGAAAATGAACAATGTTAAGGGAAGAAACAGGAGAAAATCAATGCAGTGAGCCAATAGGGAGCCATGAAGAACCAGAGCTTAGAGACAGATGCTGAGTGTGAATGAACTGGCAGCAGCAGAGAATGAGCAGCCAGTCTGACAGCTTAAACACACCGCCCGATATGAGACAGCAATTACACTAGGTCAGCTGACACGCCAGCTAATCCAGCACTACTAAAACTGTCCGCCTGAAGCAGCCCTAACAAGCCTCACTTCATGAAGACTTTGTAGTGACATAAAAAGTTTGTTTTCTTATAAAATCATAGGAATACATTTTTTTCAACCCTCAGTTTGAATGAATGATTGGTTTTGGGGGAAATAAAAAGTATTGGCTGCTGTGTTGTCTCATTCTGTGGTCTGGACACTTCTTTCTACTTCAGGCTGAGGGTCGGGCCATGATTAGTCTATATCGGCGACGTTTCATTTCCGGGAAATTCCGCCAGATGTCCCTCATTTTGGCCGATGTCCATCACTTTCCGCTTTCTTTGTGTTGTAATTTTAAACTCCGGTCGATTTACTGCAGGGTAAATCCAGACAGCTAGCTAGACCATCTGTCCAATCTGAGTTTTCTGTTGCACAACTAAAACAACTTTTGAACGTACACGTTCCACCAAAACAAGTTCCTTCCCGAGGCTATTTTGCAGCGGCACCGTTGCTCCGTCTTAGTGCCGCTCAAGACGATTGTGATTGGCTTAAGGAAATGCCAATAAACCAGAGCATGTTTTTCTCCCATCCCGGAATGCTGTGTGGACTAGCCAAACCCTCCTCGACGGCACTGTGGAGGAAGGTCTGGCGCGACTAGGCCATGATTAACACCTATGAGGGAACTAGTTGATGTTGTAATTTATGTAGCATATTGTGTCTGAGACATCTTTACATCTTGAGGCACGTATCCGGAACAGCTCCTTCCCCTGAGCTGGCTGTAGGCTTTCAGTCATTCAGACAGCCCGGCTGTAAAGACGCTGCTGACAACCACAGTTTCAGATAAAATTGCTCTTGGCACTAACAACTTTATCTGGATGTTTTGCCCTTCGGATATACTCTAAACCAAAATGCCTCAGTTACTGTCACCATCTGTCAGCTCCTCAACGCAGAGATATACTCCAGTGACAGACAGTCAAACCCAACAAGGCCAGACCTTGGATCCCCTCAGATGACGATAGCCAAGGATTTGGACATGACAGTGTAATCTGCAGCACTAAAGATGTTCTTTGTTTTCGTCTTCAATCTCACTCTCTTTCAGAGATGGAAATTCTCTTCTGAATCTCTCTCTCTCTAGGGTCTTTTATACATCTCAACTCATCAAATCACTTCTACATCTCAATAAAACTCTACAATCATTCCCTCTGTTCTCCTACTTAGGATATAAGATCATGTACCAGTGCAGCAAATCAAACTCTTAACATGAGTAAGCATATAGACAACAAGAACAGACGTGTCAGAAGTAATGAAAGTAATGTTTTTTAGTTATCGTATCAGTCAGCTATTCTCATATCGTATATCGGTCTTTTTGTATATTTAAGTCCTCAATCAGTCCTTTATTTTGTATTTAACCTCAGTATTTTATACATCATTTCATTATTTTATAAGACCATCAGTTTGTGTATCAGTGCTTTATTTTTTCTATATCCTTATGATTATGTAGCTTAAACAAAACCTTTGTATACGTTTATCCTATATATCAGTTATTTTAATATTTAAGTCCATTATTTTATGTATATATATATATATATATATATATATATATATATATATATATATATATATATATGTGTGTATATATAAAATGTTTTATTGGGTATTTAGGTCCGTTATTGTGTATATCAGTCTTTTATTTTGTTATTTTACATACAAGTTAATTAATTTGTATATCAGTCCATTACCTAGTTTATGAGTCTTTTATTTTGAGTAGTTTGATTGTATTTCAGTTTGTTATTTTGTATATAAGGCTGTTATTTTGACACAAAGTGGGTTATTACACATACTGTATGTGGCAACTTATCACAGGCACAAATACATAATATATCATGAAGCATAAGTTTTGTGTTTATTATTACCTGTGGTGTGATATATCAGTAGTGTTTTATGTGTTGAGGAGTCATGTTACTAGAGCTGTCAATCTTCCTCAATAATACCATTCGAATTCCATTTGAGATTTTTTTTTTAATATTCAAATAATATTCAAATATTTAATGCTCAACTGCAGCCTGTTAAATGATATGTACTACACTATTCAGGCTTATGCATTGTCAATGCCACTATATACTACAAGCATGTGGTTGTTGTTACACGTTCTGTCCACTAGAGGGACTTCTAACATCAGCCTGGCCTTGAGGGGACCTGCACGCAACTTTGTTTACATTCATTTTCCACAACAAGCACACAGCGACAAACACAAATCAACAGAGAACTCTGTAATGAAACATTATCTAACAAGTGTAGTGAAGCAGCATTGTTGTAAAGGCTAACGGTGCTCGGTTAGCACAATGACATCATGTTAGAAAGTAAAGCTAACGATTTGTCATAAACAAGTAACAAACGATGCTAACTGCAGTAATAACCAAGCCAAACTGTGCGGTCACTAATATTTTAGTGATTTAAAAGCAACCTGTGTCTCGCAGATTGTCACGTTACTGAGGATACAGCTATTAGAAGGTAATATATGAAGCCGAAGCCAACTCTGACAGCTGTGAGGGATGCTAACATTACCTTTAGCAGTCTCCATGAAGCTCCCAACTATGCTAACGTTACTATACCTTGCGACGCAGTTAGAAAACAAGAACGAGCTAACTAATGATAACATAAGCACTTTGGCTCGGTGGATGTCGATTTTAAAGTCATGTTAAAACTATTTCCCGTCCTTTGTTACGATTTCCAGTCGCAGCCTGTCACTCTTGTTCTAAGTATATTGCCAACATATTTATAAAAAAAAGTCACATTTGAATAGTAATTTCAGCAATCAAATAGTATTGATTTTTTTACTATTCAAATTATATTAAAATTTCAGTATTTGTTCCAACAGCCCTACCTGTTACCCAATGTTAACCTGCCAGCCAGTCAGTAGCCAATAAGTACTGTAGCAATGATATAAAAATAAACTATAAAATGGATGCTTAGGAGGTGACCCCGATCCAGTGTCACTAATTCAACACGAAGGCTGCTTGATATTACGGCATGAGGACTGGCCACGTAAATAAAACAGTGGCTAAGTGCTCTTGGCTGCGTCCGGGGATTTCTAGGTATAGTAGTGCTGTCCTGCTGTCACTTACATCACCACAACATTAGAAAGTGTTCCCCGCTGTCCCTGTGCATGCCTGTCCGATCCGATCCTGATGTAAAGCTCAGGAGGATCGGGTGGGACAGCTGGTCTCTGCGTGAGGAATCCTTAGGCTATATTGTATGTGGAAAAAAGGACAGATACTGAATTAGTCATTTGTCATTACTGTCCTCTCTATGCACCACCTGTCTATACTTTCTATATCACATTGCACTTTTCTGCTCTTTTTGCACTTCTGGTTGGATGCAAACTGCATTTTGTTGTGTTGTACTTGTACTCTGCACAGTGTCCCAAATTCATACTGCAACAAACTAATTGTCATACTGTTTCAGCAGTTTGTACCATCTTGTACTTACAGGATGTGATAAAATATGTATTTTCCCAAGATGTAATGCTTATATTATTTTTGGTTTCCAAGATTTTTTGGAGCCGTTTCACCACCACTGATAATTTATTAACAGTTATGTTCAACTGGGAGCTGCTGCTCTATTTCCCAGGTGCATTGCATTGTGGGAGAATAGTTTGCACCTACAGCACACTCAAAATCAACCATATTTAGTATGCATTGTGTCTGCTTTAAGTACACGTTTCTAGTATACAGTACTTATACCGTTGCTTGGAATCAGTATGTAGTAAGATTTTGGAACAAAATAGTGTGATTTTTCTTTTTTATACAGGGATTGACACATTGAAAGTGTGGCATTCATGTTTTACATGTGTATTTAAAACGATGA